>NC_056743.1:279106613-279114113 GCF_019279795.1 Protopterus annectens
TTTTAATGGGAAAAAATATCATCCTTGGCTTTGACATTGAGATAGGTAGCCAACATGTTTTAGAACTTCTGCTTTAACTGGACATCATAAGGAAGGTCCTTCTTTTGCATCCAAAATAGCAAAATGCCCAGCATACTATTACCTGATGCCCCTGTAGCTGACGACCCCTCAGCACTATGAATTTTTTGTGGTACCACCTGGCCCTCTTTTTCTCAGTATCTGAGGACTAGATCACCCTTGCTGTAGTGTGAGCAAGCATGTTAGAAGTGATAAGATGGCAAGGCACACAAGCCATTGTTATAAGCTCAGCAAGCTTTTAATTTCCCCTGTTGTCTTCGCCAAGCCCAGCAGGTGGCAACCTGGGCTTATTTACCATAACTACCAACCAAGTGTCTACAGATTTTTCTTCCCACCTAAGTGAGGAATCTACTACCTTTAATTTCCTAAATTTCTGGTCATACCATAGCCACAGATAGTACCCTCCCCATAGTGTTATACATCCTTGATGAAATTGAAATAAGCTAGGAGAGTGAGTGCTTGGCTGAGGTCTTTCTCCACTAAAATGGCCATGAAACAAACCCAGACACCCAGTTATCTCAGTTAGAAACCCAACCTTCCTTAACTGTTTCTTGACCATAGCCACCAATGCCATCATTGTCTTTAACCTCCATGATCTGAGAATCGAGGAGCTATTGAGCACCCTCGCTGTTGACTAGGTCAGAATTATCTATAGATTCACCTCTAATGATCTTTTCTTTAATGATAGTGGAATACATCAAATTAGGGGAGATCCTGGGGCAAATCTAGTAACCTTATCATCCCCCTTAGTGATTCCTTGGTTGACCTGTGAGATGGCAGGATCCCAGGGAAATGCCTGAGGCACTCCTACAAAATCTATAACTTTACTATTCCTATAACCTTCCATATCTTGAAAGCCTTTCTCTATAAATAGATCAAACAATCTAGCCATATCTCCCTTCAAGAAAGCATCTAAAAAAACTCCCTAAATTCTTTTAAGCTGTCTGAGCCAAACTTAAACCCTCCCCCTCCAAGCAAACCAGTGGTGTTAACTGATAACATAAGCGACTCTAGGGGTACCACAGCTGGCTCTACCAACTTCTCCAAAGGGGGTTCTACCAACTTCTCCAGCACTGGCTCTACTGACTTCTCCAACACTGGCTCTTTCAACCTCCTGCATCCCTGACACATGGATTCCTTCTCAGGTGCTACTACTTCAAACCTTTCTGATGCCAACTGCTCTGTTTAAACAATACCTTAGCTTGAGCTGCCATGGCTTCCATCTGTCCTGGAAATCCACCATCCTTCCTTACATTGTGGTCCAACTCCTTAAAAAATATTCTGTTACTCCAACCCTCTTTTACTTATGAAGGTACCGAGTCTGGTCTTAAATCTACAAATTACTAACAGAATACTCATGATACCCTACCCTCAAACCAATAAAGGTAAGACCTACCTGTAAATCTTAAAGGATCCCGCTGTAATTTCCTGTCTATTAACTCATGAGATTATAAAAGTGAAACAAGAAGAATTAATGTCAATTCCGACTGGTAAACAAAAATAATCTAAAGAAAAATGAAAAATAAAGGAAGCCCACCCTCATTTAATTGACATTCTACTAATGGGACTGATGATGTAATTAATGAAATAACAGTACTTTTTAGTTTAACTAAATAACCTCCACCACCAATAAAATTACATCTGTTGTGAGACATTAAAATTAATAAAGAGATCTGATTGCTGGGTGTAGGGAAACAGAACATAGGTATAAATTCTACAACCCCCTTAAATTACCAGATTCTGGCAGGACACGCTTGAAACCTGCATGGCCACAAATAAATGCCTATAGAAGCATAGGGGATGAGCCACTAAACGCACTGAAAAGACTTGTGAAATAGGTCCATTTCTACTTCTTTTTTTTAATGCAAACCCACATGTGTATTGGTCTTAAGTGGCTGACTAATCCATGGATAGTTGCCCCCCCTACTTAACCAAATTGTTTATATTAGGTAACCCTCCCCCAGTATGGATACTAACTTAATAGTCTGCTACTGATATATCTATCCAGTGTACCTCAATAAGCAAAATGTCCCTCTCTTTGAGCCTCAGAAGATCATGTTCCTCAATGACCACATTAAAAAGGTCTGTCAAACGTACTGTGTTAAGATTTTTTTGGAATAATGACATACTTAAGTAATACTGAAACACACAACTTTATCAAAATAATGTATTTTAAGCATCAACAAACACATTTTAAGCCATCCTTTTTGCTTCCTGATGTAATTCGTTAGTAAGATGTAGGTAAGTATTCCATATATTGCTTGTTTGTTCTACATTATCACAGATAGATTTGGAGAAGGGGGTCTGAGAGTTATGAGAGTTATAAATTAAAAAAAAAGGAATCAGTAATTATATTATATATAGTTAGAAAATAACTTTTAGGGACTTGAAGACATTCACATATACAGGACAATGAGCCAGACTTTAACAAGATCATGTTCTAAATTGTGCAACATACCGGAAAAGAGCTGAGCTCAATCATATTACTGTTTAATAAAATATTTGGATTGAGTATAGGCTGGAAAAGATTAGCAGCTTGGTCTAGGATTTTCATTCATTGCTGAAAGGGATCAATATGCTGCTTTTAAAATTTGTTCATGGTATCCGATTTTAAAAAAAAGGTAAGGCAAGAGGATTCCAGTTGTATTTTTTAGTACATCTAAATCAGATTGTCATCCATGCTGATCTGCAGGTAGAATTGCAAGGAGTAAATCTAATAGCCTTAAAAAGCGGAGATGCTCTTATAATTAAACAGAAAATATAAATTTCATACCTCCATGGTCTTTAACATGACTTATTTGATAATGTTCAATTCTAGTAGATTTTGGAAACCATATACATTTTAAGAAATTTAAATTAATAGCTCTAAACATAGTTATGGGGATACAATAATGTTGTTGTTTGTCTTTTTAGCTTTTCCCGGTTAGGGGTTACCACAGCGGAACTGCGGTCCGCTAATGATTGGTAGTAGATTTTTTATGGTGCCGAGTTGCCAGCCCGATGCCCAACCTTCAGCTAAGGTACACCCATTCACGTATGTCTTTCGGAGGCCACTCGACCACGGGGAGGATATGCAGACTCCACACAGAAGGCACTCTAGCCATGAATCGAACAGGAGAACTTCTTGCTGTGAGGCAACAACGCTACCGCTGTACCACCATGGCTTTGTATTTTGTATGAAAGAAAGAAAAAGAAAAAAGTTGTCTTGGAAAAATGTTCATTTTAAATATGGCTATTTTATACAGAAAAGAGCAGTGAAATGATTACCATCTTGTCATGTCAGAAGTAATATTGGACCAGATTTTGAAGAAATTATTGTAATAATTGATCATAAGAAGATTGTGATTATTTATATTAGGGTCAGAAAAGAAGTTTATTCCTAAGCATTTATTGTACTATTTTAGGCTAATACCTTTGGGTTTTGTAACATCTATCTTTCTTAACAGCCTATGACTGAAATAAAATGCTTGTGTATCTGTGCAATGATTCAGGTATTACATTTCCTACTTTTTCTGTCAGCAAAGAGTCTAACAAGTTATTGATTTCTAACAAGGTTCTTCATATATATGTGCATAGTTTGTGCTTTTCTCTAAAGGTGTATAAACTCCTACCCAAATCAAAAATTGAAACAGTCTCTGTTTTGTCCCTCAAAGTCTCACAAACCCAGTATGTTGATACAGTGGGTCCGAAAACAAATAATGAGGAAATTTCTCTGTGCGGATGATCTAAGGTTCCCTAGAGTTCAGGCACCTAATAAAAACCATACTGTGAATATCCTGCCTAATAACAGGTGGTTGAAACACTTTACAAAGTATAAATCCACTAACGAAAGTAGGGAAGTACAAGCTAGTTCAAGTCGGATCTTTTTTATTAAAAACAAACAAACTAATGATCCAAATAGTAGTTAAAAAACAGAATAAAGTGTAGAAATTCATCATTCCATTTATATACCTGTTTAAAAGCATGGGAGAGGTTTACTACTGTAGCTGTGCTGTAAAAGGCAATTAACATGTCACACTTTTGGAATTATTGTCTGTGCAGCTACACTGCAAAGGAACTCCCTCTCCACCTAGCCATTTCTGGTAAACAAATTTAAATAAACAGAAAAACAAATAATCTAACGTAATTCTAATATACACAAAAATAGGAGATTATACTGAAAGCATGTATTTATTGATTGATTGATTTATTGGTGGCTGGATTCAGAGCTGTCATCTGCAATGAAGTCCAGATGCAGCCTCAGTAGCAACTTGCTGACTGCTCCAAGGTATGGTATGCCCTATTCAGACACACACCATACGTCTGTTACATGTTCAGAGCATTCTAGGCAAGGAATGAACAGTACACAATATTGCAACAATGTATTCATTAGGTAATAAGAATCAAACAATACCTGGGGATGTGGGACTGGTAGAACACACAAACACAGAGTAAGCTGATACTGTGTGCCCTCTATTATTATTGATTCAGTCTGGGAATGTTTACAGTATAGATATAGGGATAGATTCCCTTCGCAGAGACTTCCCTTACTATGGAACAGGGTCCTGATCTACATAAGACAGAGCCTCTCACTATCACTCTTCAAGAGGAACCTTGATGAGTGGATGGGTAACAGAAAGTTCACACTGGGGATCACACCAACAGCACTACTAGATAGGGGCCAAGGGTACTAGCTGCTAGTACAAGGGTCTAGAGAACTACTAAAGGGGCGGTGAATACCGCACAACGTGGCTGGGCTAATATATGCCTTCAGGCAGATAGCCCAGTACCAACCTATGAACCTATAATATTAAGTATCGTAGCTCTGCAGCAAAATACCACAGTTCATTAGGTGTGCAGAACCATATCCAGATCTAATATGAAGTTGTACAACCCAGCATCACCATCATGTGCCTACAATGCAAAAGCACTCAAGGAGGTCCACAGATAAGCCATAAATAGAAATGGAACAGCTGTTCATAACCCCATAAATGCCAATAGAAGTTTCTTCAGAGCCATTACTGAATGAATAGCATTAATCAAAGTTCACCTGCAGTACTCCAAGTTTCACCTGTATTCTCTATTTGGTTATTATTTCTGAGTCTGTTCATCTTTGATGAAATAACTGTCATCATTTTCATAGCACTCTGGCACAGCTGCTTTGAAGACCCTGACACTTGCAAACTTGGGCTGTAAGCATCAGATCCAAAGTTTAAGCATTATATGGCATGCAACATAGCAGCACTGGATATCCTACTTTACAAGAGCAGATCAGGTAATCATTTGGGATCAGTTGTGTATGGAGGTAGGAAACAAAGCAGATCAGCATTATATGCAACACCCATGGTATAGATCAACACTGCTGCAAGTTTTAGTTTCTAGATGAGGTGCAGAACATTTTGCCACAGTGTATCTTAATCCTAGATTATATCCTGTATAGTTCCACAGCGTAAGGTACAGAAGCACAACTGTAATGCATTAGTGAGATACATTATTCTGGCTCTTTGTAGCTAAACTGGTACTCAAATGCACAGAGCAATTCTGAAAATAACTAACCTATATTGTGTCCATTACCCATTTCTACATGTTAAATGTATATTAACATTTCATTCATTGTACTCTGTGACACGAGTCACAAAAATATGGAATGCTTGAACATTAGTGTGGCAAAATGTCTGTGTATTGCAGTGCAACAATGCATGTAGCACTAATATACATCTCAAATGTGTGTGTGTATGTATGTGTGTGCGTACATATATATATATATATATATATATATATATATATATATATATATATATATATATGTGTGTGTGTGTGTGTGTGTGTATATGTATTTGTGTGTGCATGCATGTGTACATATGCACACATGCGCATATCTATATCTATATACAAGATGCATATATTTAACATATATAGAAATTTATTTGACCTACTAAATTCTTTTGCACTGAAATGTCATTCCCTTATTGCTAAGAAATAAAATGTTGCTTTTCTAAAGCAGCACAATCCTCAGTTTACCCCTAAAAAAGTGTGTATATAACATATTCCAAGTGCTATGCATGCATTTCACAGATTTAAAGGGAGACAAATAGTTTTAAAGGACATCAGCCCTCCTGGACCCTCATATGAGGGCTGTGCCTCCCACTTTCCCAAAAAATAATCAGTTTCTAAGATTCTACTATCATGAAGAAAGGAACTATTGATATGTTGTAGAAAATTAAGTATTGTCCTATTCTCTGAGTCTCCCTGATTTCAGACTTAGAATAATTTAGTGGCAATGATTTAGAGGATATAATCAATAACATAGCAGCAGGAGGGGGCTACCATCCCTGTACAAATGTAGCATCAGTTTATGAGTTAATATCCTTGAGGTATGACTATATGAATAGCATTTTCTTAAATTTTAGTATGCTGTTTGCTCAATGAAACTATAACATGAAGGTACACTTTCAGGCAGATTGCAGTCTTGCAGCTTGACATTTTGAGACAATGTAATTGATTATGCTGAGGAATACATGCACACACAAACACATGCACAGTATATGTCTACACTATTCTGTACCACTCTTGGGATCACTAGCTGTTCTTTCAAAGAAGAAAGGTGATTGCTTTACATTTGCAGGGCATCTCCAACTGCATTGTGCTTTCATTTTGGTGGAAAGGCGATTTCTTTCCTTTTGCAGGACATCTCCAACTGCATTTGTGTTTTTCTTTTGGTTGACATCTTTAATGCACAGTATAGTTGGCTTTGAGTTATGTAACATGACTCAGAGTTGTATCATAACTCATTTCAATAAATATGCACCCTAGTAAGCATTAATGTTGTTTCTGTAGCCATAGTACACAGCTCTGACTGAAATATAGTTCCTCTTTTCCACATATATTACACACTGGTTTTGTATGCAGTCTAAGTCAGTGAATGTTGCCCTTAGTTTTTACATGGTAGTCCATCTTTCATTACGTAAGCTTTAGAAACATCCATTTTGTATGTACAGTGACAATGTTTTAAGGTTTGTTTTTTTGTATGTATGAAATCATCTTTGTAAGAACCAATAAAAGCTTCTCATTGGAAAATGGACCTGGCATGTTGCTCTTCCTACATGGGTCACAGTTTGTTTTGCATTCTTGACTAGCACTTGTAGCTGCAAAGATCAATATAAAACATTGACATTCATTTTTCATCTTTGCAATTGTCTTGGAATGCAAATATATGTTAAATCTATAGCACATGGGTATGAACAAGATCTGTTAGAATATTGCATGCAGCATTCCTTAACTGACATCACCTACCATGGAGGAGAAAAAAACAAACAGTAACAGCATTTCCTCGGATGTTAAGAGTGATGAGGTAAAATGTACTTCCTTTAACATTTACAAATGTTATTTTGTACACTTGGTAATACAAAAAGCAATGCATGATTAAATCCCAACCAGCGCCAG
>NC_056743.1:279119113-279124113 GCF_019279795.1 Protopterus annectens
CAAAGGATCATGGGTTTGCACCTCTATTGGACTAATTCAAGCAATGTCTTCTGTGGCTGTGCAATCTGATACAGAAGTGGCATTCCTTTCCACACTCTAAACAGCAGTAGGCAGATGTCGGTCTGATATTATGGCAGAAATCTTCCTGAGGGATCTCTTATACTCTGCTCACCTTGCCAAGGTGCCTTCATACATAGTGACAGCTTCCTTCACTTCCTGTTTCCATCAATCTTGTCTGACACAAAAGAATACCAGGTATTCATGCTAATGGAGAGAGTTCTGAGGTCACGCATGCATATGTCCTTGTAGCACAATTTAGGTCACCCTTTCAGTCTCTTTCTAGACTCCAGCTCTCCAAAAAGGAGGTCTTTCACTATTTCACCATCTGTCGCATGAGACATGACCCAGCCAATGCATACATCTCTGTTGCATGAGGGTAATCATGGAGGTGGTGCCCATCCTCACAAGCACTGTGCTGTTGGGGATCGTGTCCTGCCATGAGTTACCAAGTATGTGCCTAAGGCAGCGTATATTTGATACATTGTGCCGCTGCTCTGTTCTGAGCTCAGAGTCCACGTTTCACTGGCTTACAGTGGAAAGCAGGTCTGCTAAGATTGGCAGTGGATATTTACGGTGACAAGTTGCCAGCCCGACACCCAACCTTCAAAGAAGGTACACCCATTCACGCACGCACCCTACCTGCATGTCTTTATACGTCACTCAACCAACGGGAGGACAAACAGACTCCACACAGAAGGCGCTCCAGCCGAGAATCGAATGGGAGAACCTCTTGCTGTGAGGCGACAACTCTAACCACTGCACCACTACGGAGCTGTTTTGTTGCATGTGCAGTTTGCAAATTCATATTGCTTTTGTCATGTAACTTCCAGTGCAGGAGTACACATCCTTAGTAGGGAAGGTGAAAACAACTTGCCACACAGTTTCACAATATTGCATACTTCCTCAGATTTGTCTATAGGTCCAAAATTGTTGCTGTGTCTCGTAATATTGCTGCCCATATATCAATTATAATTTCCAAAACCTCCATGTCCTAGCAAATAAAGTCAGAGAAAAAGAAGGCAGGATCGATCAAACACTGGTTAACAGCAGAAGCAACAGAATCCAAAAGGAAAAAAGCCAAATCAGTGAAGTCAAGAAGCAAATTTCATCTCCAGCAAAGTCAGAAAGGTAAAAGCAAGCAAAGCTTTCAGGTTAGAACAACCCTTCTTTGATGCACTGAAGAAGGGTTGTTCTAACCTGAAAGCTTTGCATGCTTTTACCTTTCTGACTTTGGTTTGGCTTTTTTTCCTTCTAGCAAATAAAATGTCAGTATAACTACAAACTAGTAAAAGCTTATACCTGTTACTGAGGGACATAGCTATTCATGCAATGTGACCTGATTTGCCTACAAATCGCTTTATTTTGCAGCTGTGCATCTTGGTCAGTGAAACAGTATAAGCACTTGTTTGGTGACTTACACTGCAGGAACCCTGTTTATCTCCATGCATGGAAAGTGGGGGCCAAGGAAAATCACCCTAAATGTTATAGTACGTGGATAGCTTTGTGTGTTTTTTTCTGTTATCTTGTTATATATATTTGGGATTGTTATTGCAATTAACAAGTATTTTTGAATTTCAGTTTAGGAAATGTGTGTTTGCTGCTAACTAGATATTCCATGCCTGGAGGAGATGGTGGGGGGGGGGGGGGCACTTCATGTAATATGACTACTGTGATGAAAGTTTCTGCATTACCTGGTTTGGGGTCAGGTAATGCTCTGTCGCAAATTAAAATAGAACAACCTGCAGCTGTCTAGGGCCAGGCAACAAAATAATTTAACTAAAGAAAAAAAAACTAATGTTTATCTCTGTTGTCATTTTAGTTACTTATGCATACGGAATGTAACAATTGTTAAAAAAATGTCCTTGCTTTGTAAATAAGAGTTTGATAATAGGCACCATTAATATTTCTTCTGTATACTCAGTGGCTACCACTTGTGCATGGGCCAATGCCACTAATGTATTTATTTGTTAGTTTATGTATGGCTAAGCAAAAAATGATTACTTAAAACTTTCTAACTGCATAAATAGCCACTAGTGATCCTCTGCACAGCCTTCTGTTCATTGCCTTCACATAATTCATTGTGATGGCAATGAGCAGTAGGACAGGGAATATCAAATAGTGTAATGAAAGGCTGCTGTACATGGATTGCTGTACAGGGCTGTGATAATATGAAGTAAGTAGATATATATATATATATTTATACTGGAAGCAACCAGATGAAATAACATTGACAGTTTCAGTCCAGGAGGCTGCATTCTGATTGTGGCTGAAAGTGGTATGTTGCTTGCTCATTTTAAAGTTAGCATTATTGTAAGGATGTTATTTGTGTGTAAAAATAAAGATAATATGATGTTGAAACTTCCCTAATTTTGCTGACTATGCCTGATGATATTGCCTCGTGTTTTTATCAGTGCTTCATAACACTTTATTTCTAATCCACAGAGAGCTCAGTGGCTGCTAGAAAACAAACTTACCCCCTTATCATTTTATCATTTTAAAATCTGGCTTTGCAGGACTAGTATACATGTGTGTGATATATGTTGGAACATCTGTTTTCTGGATATTTATTGAAAGAAACGTAAAACTATTCAAGATGATATAGCATGTCCCTAACTTTGCCTTATATTTTGGTGTGTGGTTCATAAAATTTAGGGATTTATGGGAAATCATTGAGACTTAAAGGCACTAAATGATTGGGGTGCTGGGTAGATGAAAAAATCATATCTTGTTTGCTTATTTAAAGTCTGGCTTAACAAGACTAGTGTGGATTTGTCTGAAATACATTGGAATATTTACTCTCTGCTGAGACTGTGTGAAACATTTCCTGATTTCACACAATGTCCCTGACTTTGCCTCATGTGTTTGGTTTCTGCCTAATAAAATCAGTGGTTTTCTGGGAAATTGTTGAATTGACTTTATATCCCATCTAAAATGCATACCAGTGTAAAAACTGTTCTTCTGTCAGTTTTCTAAGTATATAAGACCAAGTTTTAAAGCTTCTTCTTGGTTTTGGCCTTTTGTCCCTGATTCGTGTGACAAGAGTTTGAAATATATTTTGTCATCACAGTCAGATGAGATTTATATGGCAGAGAGGAGCTTCGAATGATAAAGTATCTATAAATGTGCTGGGTGGGGATGGAGACTGATTGTGGATATATATATATATATAATTTACACTCTGGTCATTTGCCAGGTAACCAGTCGGCTTTGCAGGATTAATGGGCATTGGTATGAAATAAGTTGAAGTACATGTCACTGTATGTGTGAAACAAAGCTTTCTGTTTTCTAAGGTTTCACAGAATGCTGCTGATATTGTACGTAGTTTTGCTTTGCTGCTCATAAAATCTTTGAATTCTGGCAAAGCACTTGAGGATTGTGATCAATAAATAATAAGATTAGAGTTTCAGACTTCATATCTTTCATAAAATGGATGGTAAAAGCAAAAAAAATGTTTCTAGCAATATTCTAAGTATGAAAAAAATATATATCTATGATTTTTAGCATTTGCCCCTGCTTCTTGTACAAAGAAAGTGAGAGGTAGTATCTTCTTAGCACAGTCAGATGAAGTGTACAGAGCAAAGTGGCTTTAACTGTTGGGTGGAAGTGTGGGCACTCTATGGATGAAAGTAACTTCCCATCATTTGTTCAGTTTGAACAGTCTGTCTTTGTATGTCAAGTGTGCATTTGTGAGTAGTAAGTTTAATCATTATCACCATCAGACATCTAAGATGTACACTGTTAGTAATGGGGCTATAATGACTGGGTACTGGGGCTATCTGTGGATGAGAATGCCTCACTCTGGATGTCATGATCAGATTAAATAGTCATTCACCAACTCCTGTATCACCTGGCCACTAAAAACCTACTTTTCAGCTCTCAGCATGGCTTCAGACCTAAGCGCAGTGCTAACACAGCATTAATAAGTTTTACAGACACTATTTGTCTCTTTAAAAATAATGGAGAAATAGTCTCTGCAATTTTCCTAGTTATGTCAAAAGCTTTTGACACCATATCTCACCAGCTACTACTCAAATAACTTGTGACTTAGAATCTTAGTTCATAATCCCTAACTTGGTTCCTCAGCTATGTGTCAAATAGTCAACAGGCTACAAAATGGGAGAACTATCTCTCCCCGCTTCAGCCAGTATCCACCGGTGTTCTCCAAGGATCCATACTTGATCCCCTTCTCTTTATCATATTTACCAACAATCTAAATACAGCATCAGAACTTGCCACAAAAATACAATATGCTGACAATTCCACTGTAATCTGCTCTGCCCCCTTCCCCTCAAGAACTTCAGGCAGAAATCATTCCAGGACATAGAAATTTACCTCTCCAATCATAAACTCATTCTAAACTCAAATAAAACTAAGTTAATGATCTTCACAGACAAATCCTCCAAGACCATATCCCTACCTCTCTCTATTCACTCCTCAAATGGAACCAAAATTGAACCTACAAATCAAGCAAAACTCCTAGAAATCACAATAGACAACAGGCTAAAATTTGTTATTGATATCTCCCTAACAATCAAAAAAAAGTCCATGCCAAACTTGGCACTCTCTACAGGGCCAAACCTTACCTAGCACACCAAGTCAGACTAGCCACAGCAAGATTTTATTTACTGTGTACTGCTCACTCATCTTCACCAACATATGTAAGGCTAACCTTAATATACTTAAGTCCTGCTATAACAAAACAGCTAAATTTGCATCTAATCATCCTCCTAGAGTTCACCATTGCTCCGCTCTCCATCAACTTTAACTGGCTAGAACTTCTCAATCTGTAATACTAAACCAACTTACCTACACCCACAAAACAAATCACAACCTAAGTAACTGCCCAGCACTTTATAACCTGCTCCAACCAAATATCAACAGTAGGTCCCTTAGGTCGTCAAACAGGTTATTGCTTAAAGTTACCAAATGTCACAACTACC
>NC_056743.1:279126613-279314113 GCF_019279795.1 Protopterus annectens
ATATATATATATATATATATATATATATATATATATATATATATATATATATGTATACACATACTCTTTTTTCCCTTTTGTGCACATGAGGTCAGGGTGTCACTTCAATAGTGACCATAACCTAGAGCATACTACATAGATAAATGCATAGCTCTACATCGATGTTGTATGTTCATCGACAAGTGAGAAAGCTGGTACAGCTGATTGAAAATCAGTTGGTTGGACCTTACCCGCACCAAGATCATGGTACAGTGGGGATCATGAAATTTGCACTTACTCCAGTGTAATGCATTCTTGGAGTTGGTATACATATTTAGCAATGGGTGTTGTTGACATGGGGGGGGGGGCTCATCCCACTGCATAAACAGTGGTTCAGATATTTTTTCATCCTTTAACTTTTTGAGGTCTGTGATTTACATGTTGCTTGTCTATGTCTGTGATTTGTTAGGCTCCTATAGATTATGTAATATATAGATGAATTCTCCCATCATGGACATCCCTATGTGTTGTCATTTTATGTGGCCTTCTTGCTGCTGTTCCTCTTTTCTTACTTTTTTGTGTACCCTTTTCTTTCATTCTGTTCTCTATGCATCTGACATAGAACTTCAGCTGTAAATACTGCCTGTTTATGTAGCTTTATGTGGTCTCTGTACTATACTGCTGAGGGAAGTGCACACACATAGTCCCACTAATGCCTGCAATACTTTATATTTAAGGTAGTACGGCGCTTCTGAGGGAAGTGCACACCTACAGACTCTCACTAATGCCTGCACTACTTTATATATTTAAGATATATTTGTCTGTGAGTTTGTTTTCTCTTCCAATGACATCACGTAATATGATAAATTAGCATTCTGTGTTTTAATTTGAAGCTTGACAAAGCCTCCCTTTTTTGTTATTGTTGTCGTCATCAGTTAGGTTAGCTTCTCTGAATATTTTGGCAGTGATAACTGTTCTTTTGGCAAAAACTAGCTAGGTTTTTGGAATTGTAAACCTTATTTGTTGTCTTCCTCATATCATGTTTCATTGGGATAATGTGTGTTATTTACTATTCAAACTTTTATACCTAAGGTTGCATCAAAGACTGCTTTGACTGGTATACATTGTCAAACTTTTACAGCCATATCTTAAATGCAAGGGGGTGTCTGTTCTGCTGTATGGATACCAGAATGAAGCTGAGTGTTTATTCTGACAGACCAAGTGTTATCAGAAGAGGTCTTTCTGCAACATATATGTTAAGGTGGTTTACCTGTAAAGTAAACTATTTCATAGAAATTAGCTGGTTGCATTTGTTTCTGATCTTGAAATACCAACAAATACATGACAGGTCCACTTTAAGGCCAATTCCACTAGATTATTGACCACCTATGAGCTTTTTCAGAGGAACTTCAGATAGGAATCTACTTGATTCTCCATCTGCAACTTTAAAAAGTGGATAATCTGTTCAGATTTAAATATGGCTTCATTAATGCATTTCTTCAGGGCTTAATAGAGGGTGGTTTCATCAGGTTGTGGGTTTACTGGCCTGAACTTTTTTATAGATGTGATAGTTTGAAGTTACAGGAACTGGGAACAAAATGTAATTTTGTTGTGTGAAACATACCCTATAACAGTAGCCATTTGACCCAGCCACTGTCTCTGTTATTTCAGATATATAGTCCACTTCATTTTAGCCAATCAAATTGAAGCAAATATGTTTACAATGAGAAGACTGCAAGAGCAACTGGTGAATAGTTATTCAGTAAGGTTTTCACAATCCCCAAGAAGGAAACTTTGCCTCCTGCACCCATCAACTAAAACAACTAATTCTGAGAGCACCAAACATCTGTGTAGGATATATAATTTGTTGAGGAACTGCTCACCTGGCCTTCTTGCTTATACTGATTTAGATATATCTGGCTGCAAGAGAGTAATCCGGTATCGTAGTTTGTGCCCACCATCCCTCAAGTTATTGTTGTATTTATACTTGATTTGATATATTTAGTGTAACACTGTAATTTGCTTGGATAAATGATATGTAGTTGATATGATGATGATTCAGATGATCAGATAATTTGCTGACTGGGACCTGATTAAAATAAGTGGCTGCGATAGAGAGGTTGACTCCATGTGTAGTGTAATATAGATGCGCAAAAATGTCATATGCTATGGGGGTGGGACTGGTATGTATTCATTAATACACCCGAGTGAGTCAGCTTCTCCACAGTCATCACCAGAGGAAGACAGAAGAGACTTGCCCCGATGACACACTCCTATGGAAGGCAACGGAAAGCTCTAGAAGAACATGTAGATGAGGAAAGAGACGGAACTTGTATTCACTGATGAAAAAAAATCAAGAACTGGAACAATGCCATTTATCGGTACCACTACTCAAATGTAATGGATTGGAGATAGAAGAAAAAAGGCTGAGCATCTTCTGTAATTTTTAGTGCCTCATGCTGATGTGATGTGATAACATCATAGATCCATGTCAAACCGCACTGCTCCATTTTTTTATCAGTCAAAAATGTAACATTTATATTGGGAGATAAAAAGATGGGGTTTCAGTCATATTTACAAGCTTATTAGGCTTCCTCATTTATCCCAGACATTATTTTTGGCTTTTGCTTCTTGTTAGTCAGAAATGGCATTTAGTTTCATCTGAAAACACTGCCCAGTGTTCATTGTGGTACTGAACGTTTCTCGACAATAGATCCTCCATGTAGAGCAGTACATTGAAAGTAATAACTTTTTTGCATTCATTCTTGAGTTTTTAGAAACAGGCCCAAGCTGAGATTCAGTGAGTCAATCCTTCTCCTAGATGGCAAATTTGAAATATCAGTTTCCTTCTAACTGGATTTTACCAGATGAGTCTCACACTGATGACACATACCCACATATGCATTCGATTTTTGTCTCATAAATGTAATTGAAACAAAAACAAGTTTTAGAATTCTCTTGCTCCTCTTCCCCATCTTGAATCAAGATGAAATTTGATTCTAATTATTTTTCTGAACAAAAGCAGATCCACAATAATTTCCAGGAATTCCATAGACAAGTTTCTGCTAATCCTCCCAAGTATTTCAGCAGGTCGCTTACTGTTACTCCAAGGATTTTTTCCAGTAGCTTCCCTTGTCCACACAATTCTATCTCATTGAGAGGTCAATTTTTTCTCACAGTAGCTGTGTCCTTTCCTAAAGACATCCCTACCATTGTCTTTTTCCTCTTTTCAGGTAGCCTTTCCTTTCCTTTTATATGAAGGGAACCATGTATTTCTCCTTTCAGGGCAATAGTGTAGGTTCCTCTCCCACACTTCTCTAACATTGCAACCCCACCTGCCGTAAAAAGATCATTAGGGGCACTATACCACATGGCCTCTCCCCATTTCAGTTCAAACTGTTGGGTTGGGCACCGCTGGCTGGCCAGATCCATGTGAGCTGGAGTATGATGTCAACATGAGAGTATTAACCTTCATGCAAGTAATAGTATTGTTGTGGCAGTAGTTGGTAGTATACACAAAGTGATAACAGGTGAAACACCATGGTCACTTTGGGTATTCTATGGACTTCTCTTCATAGCTTCTTAGTTTGAGCAAGGCTTTCCCTAACAAGGTAGAGAACACTATGTTATATTTATTAATGATGCTTGAGTCCACAAACTGGCAATAAATGGTGACCATCTGTATATGAAAACTCTTCTCAATGACATTTTCCTGTCCATATGTCCTGTGTTTCAGAGTTCATCATTTTCCTGTTTTCATGGAGAAATGAAGTAATTGCTTATGTATGAGTTTTTATTTACATCAGACATGAATGGTACAGTGTTTTGTTTATATATGACGGTTAACAGGAAGTCACACCGTTGATTTTAAGGGGAGTCAAAACTAGATCATCTGGAGTTACAGAAGGTTGGAACTGTCCTTTCCTATAGCTTTATTCATTCCCTGATGTTGAAAATCAATAAAACTAATTGTGGGAATTGGTTCAACACCTAATAGCTCCCCCTGCTCTGTAACAGGAGGATCTTGCATTTTTGTCTTCTATATTTTGTTTCCGGCTGACTATACTCTTTCACTGAGCTTTTCCAGTCTGATAAATGTACTAGTGCAAAATGAGTACTGTGACTCATTCTGCTGCCTGTTCATCTGTCATGTAGCCCCATGACTCCATTCTCATGGCATATACCCACATATGCACTCTTTCATATTGTACTGTTAGCATCTGTTTGCCACACAGTCTGTGCAGAATGACCTTCCCTGTTTTGATAATTATTAAATAATCTCTTCCTATAAAGAACATATGAGAAATTGCATCATTAATCTTTTCCAAGGTAAAAGCAATACATGTTTTTGTCAAACTTGATTATACGTAACTCTATACCATCTGTCTGCATATAAACATTGAATCAGTACTGCATATATTACCTCATTTATTTATTTATTTACTGACATTTCATTACCGGGAAAGTCCGACTGGTAGAAGTCCGTTTTCAGCAGAGGCCTAGGGGAATTATTAAAAAAAATTTTAAGGACAACAATTTTACAATCTTCAAAAATAAAACAAAACATCTACAGTTTATAACAAATTAGGCATAATGTAAAACATTAGTTAAGAATCAGTTCAAGGTATATGATAATCATTTACTATTTAGAGAAATTTTAATAGACTAACTTGCCTTTAATTTCCCTACAAACTAATACAAATAGGAATTGCAATATGAAGTGAGGAAAAAGAGGGTTATATTTAGAGAGAAAATTGGGAAAGAGAATTAGATAGTAGTAAGGAAGTAAGAGAAGAAGAGAGTAAGGTGGTGCAAGGAAAGAAAAGGTACTTGCTAACATTTAGGGATAGAGTTTATCATGGTGTTGAGCAAGAACAGAGACAGGTTTTAGCTAGGAAGTCTTTCAGAGTGGTTTTGAAAGATGGGAGGGAGGGTATAGAGCTGATATATACAGGTGACAAGTTCCAGGCATTAGCAACCTTGTACAAGTACAGACAATGGCCAGCAAATTTGTTAGCTTTGTAGACAGACAGGTGTTTTTGGTCACTAGATCAAAATGACCGACTGGGAACAGAGTTGTGAAGAATGTTTTTATTTAGTCCTGTACAGGCTGATGGATGAAGGATAATTTTATGGGTGGTAAGAAGTTATATGTTAGTTGATATGGCAATTCTAACCAATTAAGGGTTTTCAGTGCTATACACTGGTGGGTTCTGAAAGAGGTATGTGCTGCAAATTTAGGAACTTTGTAAATGAATGTTTAAGTTGTAATTTTTGTGAAGCCTTGTGATTAATAAGGATGGGAGTGGCATAAAAGAGTGTGGATGAGATATGTAGTGACAAGTGTTATTTTTAGTTGAGTTGGTGAGAAAGTGGCTCTGTAAAGCATCCCTAGTTTTGGTGAGTTTTACTTATGCAATTTTGTATATGCAGGCTGAATGTAAGATTATCATCCACTATCACCCCTAATAGTTTGCTATGATAAGTAACTTTGATGGTTGCATTATTAAGAGAGAGAATTTTTTTTTTCAATGAGAGAGATTTGGGGAAGAAAAGCAGTAGTTTGGTCTTTTGTGGATTGAGCATGAGCTGAGTTATGAAGCAGTGTTTCAGTGCCTGTTAAAGCTTCCTGAGTTATTTTTGGAGGTGTGCCATGTTGTCAAATGTGCAAATGAGCATGGAATCATCCGCATATTGTATTAGGGTGGCCAATTTTATGGAAGTATAGAGGATGTTGGTGAAATGTTAGAGGAGGGGACCAAGGATATAGCCTTGTGGTACATCACAGTAAGTCAGAGCAAGAGAATAGCAGAGTGATGGTAAGAAAGCGTATGAATATAAGCTCACAGTAGTTTTGGCAGGAAGTATACTGACAGAGAATCACAATAATGCAGTATAAGTATACAGCTATAGTGCAGAAAGTATCAGAACATGGCACTACACCGATAAGCACAATATAACATCATCACTTAGAAAATATCTGTGGGATTAACCAGTACATCAATACACTGCAATCATATATATCTATATATATATATATATATATATATATATATATATATATACACACACACACACACACACACACACACACACACACAAACGCTCACATACTAGAACACCAGCAACTCACATTACACACATATGTGTTAAAGGGAAGCATGCTTAACATGCATAAAGCTTATCCAATCTGAATGAAAGTGTTACAAATATAACACACTACTAAAGTGTTCTCATTGCTCTACACAGTCTTAGAACTTTCTGAGTGTAAGAGGAGACAAAACTGAAGGGATATTTAGCAATATGTTCTACTACAGTGATAATCCCACCCTCAGCTCAATGTAATGGGGAAGAATCAGTTTATAGCAAGAACAAAACAATTAAGAAAGAGATGCAACTAAAACAGATTGTCTGTCATTTCCTGAGACTAAGTAACTGGCATATGCAGTATAGTCTAATGATCAAGCAAAAGGGGTCAGTGGCCACCTTAGTAGTCCACAGACTATTTCACAGAGTCTTTCAATCACAGAACAAGCATGTATTTAACTGATTCAAGGTATATACAGCAAGGTTCTTCATGACAAATATGCTTACATTAAATACTGACAAAACGATAGTGACTAAGTATTAGAGGAGGCAATACACAACAGTCATGAGCTGAGGTTGTAATTTGATGCATCGTGCCATCACTATGGTAGCTGTATCTGTGATAGATCTGCAAAGGTTTTCATCAGGTACGTAAAGCTGTAATAGCCTGTGCTTTAATAATGAAAAGGAAGACACCTCTCTCTGTCTCTATATGGCTCAATGTTGTCTTTTACTTCTTCACCCTAAAATAATGTGCACACTTTTATACCTGTCTGCAGCAAGGAAGCACCATATATCTAGATGAACATATTATATATTTGTTTATGTAAACTGTTTATCTCTTATTCTATAACTCAACATGAATTTTCAATAATTCCTTTTTTTCCATAAGGAAACCCTTAGGTAGACTATTTGAAATATAAATGAAAACTAAAAATGTTACCACCTTTCTTTCTGACAACATAATATAAACTTTCAAAGCCCTTTCTCATTCACATATATATTTCACTCATTAAAAAAAGTTGCATTAAAAAAGTAATACTTTGTAATTTGAATGCCAGCAATAATTCTCAAGTAGGGCCCTAGCAGGAAATATACATAACAAAAAATGTCTTTCCTGTGGTAACTGACTTTTACATGCACTCATCCATGCTCTCTCTTACACACACACACACACACACACACACACACACACACACACACACACACACACTCACACACACACTTTTAATCTAATGCAAAGTAAATTGATAGCAATATCTGACCATCTTAAACTTACCACAGAATGCTTATTAATCCACAGCACTGAATATGAAATGGATTAGCATTTGCTCATCCATATGCAAAATACATGGAAACATGTAGTGGTATTCAGGCCTTACAGCAGGATGTGATTTGAGATCACAGCCAGAACTTTGCTTGTTAAAGAATTTAATAACAGACTTCAAAACAGCGGCTTAGGAAGTATTATGTATTGCTCTACATGATTAATCAGACAAGATCATAGCAGTAGTAAATTACCTTATTTTGCTTGCTTGTGGTTCATTCAGCAAGAAAACTCTCTAGCCTAGTTAAGACTATACAGTTAGCAGCACAAAATATGTGGCATACATAAATGCTTCATATCCAAGTACATTCTTTTAAGGTGTAATCTCTTGTACTACAACTAACATTTTTTTTTGCCATTTATGGAAAGACACAATGCACTTTTCAGCAAAAAAAGAAATAAACACAACTGAAAAATGTGTTAAATGAATCTGATTGTAGCAGCTGTGTACTTATTTTATTATATCTTTAATTGCTAGACAAGTGTAACTTCAAAGTTTAGGTCCATAAATGAGTGTGATTGACTTACCGGAAAACAGAACATGTAGAAAGAAAAATTATAAAAATGAATTCCTATGAGCTACAGCTCAGAACTATCAGACTAGACTTGAGCAGCAGCCAGTGCATTTACTTCCAGACAAAAGGGGCATTCTTTACTCCAACCAACTTTAACTTACAAATTTTCTGTTTTTTATGTTTTACAAATTCCTAGTTGTTTTGGTGGCATGTTATGGCCATTTTTCATTTCCACACTTTATGTCCCTTTCTTATGACTAGAAGACATACTTTTCTATTACAAACAGCATTGTGGTGTAAAGTTAGGACAGAATATTCAGTTAGTGTGCTGAAGTCTGGAAAGATCATCTAAAACTTCATGTGAGAAAAACAAAAATAGTGGCAGATGGAATTCAACTCTATCAGAAAACAGATAAAGCAAAAACTGGGTAAATCTAAATAAATCCACACTTCAACTTTCAGCTGAAACCAATGCAACAACAAAGGATTTGCAAGAAAATGGATATGATTATCTTTCACAGAAGCATGGATAAAATAGGAGAATTATTAAACTTAAAAAAATAACCTCAAAAGCAGAGAAATGGATGGACTTTGTGATGCAAATTGAAATATTATACAACCTATGTGAATGAAACTCCCAAGAGAGAATTAATGGTTAATAAAGACTTCAGCAGTCAATAAAAGGGTGATGAGGTAACCAAAGCTGTAGATAATCAAAGGGCTATGGACATAGCCAATGTCTACTTTAGTAAGCACTTAAAACAGTCCCTTATAAAAGACATTACAACAACTTAGAGAACTTGGATATGGTCCATCAACAGCAATCCAGCTCAGAAATTATTGTGTATCAGAATGCAGGAGATAAAAACAATGAATTATTATTAAGAAAGAAGAGTTCCTGGTATTCAGCATCAAGTGCTTATACTAAGTGCTTTGGTCTCCTTTAAGTAAGATTGCAGAGTAAATGGAAGAAACAGTCTGCTTCATTGCAGAAAATAGAAAATGCCCATCGATGGGGCATAAAGAGAGGTGGAAAATTTATTGACATTATCCAAATGAGTTACCAAAGATGCCAGCATCTAAGTTATATATGCTTTTAGACTTGTTAGAGTTTTGTTTTACTATATCTAGGAAACACACACATTGGAGATGAGAACATTTAAAAATCATTCAATGGTGAAACTACTGCACAGAAAATATGAAATGTGCATTCATTCTAGTGGCAATAACATGTCTTTCTCAAATGAGTCAATCTGTTATTTTGATTATGGTGGTGTGCAAGTAGTCAGAGGGGCTGGCACCATTAATTAGAAAACTGAACTAACATATTAGTCAATATAAGAATCAAAGAATGTTTCTGCCAAATAAAAGGTTAAAGTTGCAGTTACATATAAAAATATCCGATGTTTAGCTTCTTTCAGAAACCTACACAGAGGACTTTTTTTATCCAGAACCTTGAACCGAATGCAGAGAAGAATATATTTTTTTATCCAGAACCCTGCAATGAATGCATAAAAACATATAAGGAAACTCCACAAAGAGAGATTGCCATCTCGTAAATGCTTCAAAATATAACATGGTAAAACTAATATTCCTTTATATTTCTAATATAATGGCAGCTGCTAAGAAATTGCAAACACTTTGTGTAAGCAAGTTTATATTGCACGTTGTCCTTTTCTGAGATAGAAATCTTAAGAAAATCTTGAAAAGATTCTGTCCTGAAAAATAAACAATTACATTTTACAAGCTTATCATAGCATGTTGTCAACTTCAGATTTATCTCGTGTTATAAATATGTTTACATTTTTTTATTGAAATTAACTCACAATAGTATTGATATTACAAGAGTTTCCCTTATTCATAGTCTCCATTTATGTGAAGGAAATGCCAGCACACTCTCCTCAATGCAGAGATATTAACACCTGCAGCCCCCTAAGTAACCAACTCTGAACTTGTTGGATCTCAGGAAATAATTTTCCTCTTCAATGACCTCTTTTGAATAAACATATTGTCACACTTATGGATAGCTGAAAAATGACTGTCTCAACCAATGTATGCTACACAGCATTCTAAATCACAGAACAGTAAGGCAACACATAAATCACCCTTTATGTGGTATTCCTAATTTAAAACACTTTTCAGTAAATAAATGCTTAATATCTGCCATAATATCCTTCATTCCTCTATTAAACTCTAAACAGCAAAAGACTGAATCGCGAAAGATGGACCATAAAAATTTAAACAGTTTGAAATTCAAATGACTGAACAACATTACTGTTAAATGACATTAAATACAGCAAGACAGCAAGTTCCCTTCATACTTTAATATGGAACCTTTATGGATCCCTGTCTAATAGCTGAAGCATAATTATTTGAGGTACTAATCACCAAACACAGTCACATAACACATTTTAGCATTGGTAAGCAGCATATTGTGATGTCTCAAGTGTATAAATGAAGGAAAGAAAATAAATCTACTGAGTCAGTGGGCCAGATTACAAAAGACTTGCTTTCAGTGTTAAGTCTGCCATGATTTTGAAAGACTTGCACTCACTGTAAGTGGTTACTTTTGGATTCTGGTCCCAAAATGTCTTTGTAACCAAATGTAGAAGTCATCATTGTAAAGCAAAGAAAAATGTTACAAATTGCTTTGTAATTAATAGAACATAAGTAATCAGCTAAAATAAGTAACAAGTGTCACCTGACTTAATTGCAACCAATAAAAACTCCAGATTGATATTTGCACATTCATGTTGGGCTAAAATATAATTTAAATACCTATGTACATATTCTTTAAGCTTTAACATGAACATTCATATTTAATGATCAGTAACTGAAAACATCCAATTGATCTAATAAAAATACAAAGATGCATATCACATAGTAAAAGAAATTTAAAAGTGGGGCACATTTAAAAAAAACAGCTGATTAAATGATCTGAAATATCAAACATGTTTGACAATGATATTTTTATTTAAATCTAGAGGATATTTTATGTTTTAGTTGTTAGAGTTTTTGTTTGTTTAAATAATTTCTATGGCATTTGTTACTGTTGTATTTTAATATTTTAAGGTAACCTTTTTTTCTGGAATAATGTCAGTGTGGTGCTGAATCTGACTTATTCTATTAGCTAATTGAAAAGTTTTTGTTTCTTAAAAGAAACTCCCTTAGCTGTTGTTTCTGTGATTTAGTATGCTGTCTATCTGAACTACAACAAAGAGGTCAGTTTTCTTTCTTCAGCAGATCAGTATGTGCCAGTCAACTGCAGAGGCTTGTACTGTTTTTATGGTTGTAGAACAGATACATCTGGTCTGTCTTTTTCGTATCAGTCTGTTTTAACATCATTTAATGATTTTCTGCTATCTGAAATGGATGCAGCCACTTATTTTCTGCAATGGGAACTAAAATTAACCATTGCTCACCAATTTTGAATCCCTTGGTCCTTGCATTTTTATTTTGTATCCCCCTGTTTTGTGGCCTGAGCTCCTTTACAATAGACATTATATCAGTTAATAAATTGATTGAAGTTAGTAATGGTCAATGACAAATGTGGGCTTCCCTTTCTTCCAAGTTTCTCTAATGATATCTAATCCACGGTCCATGAGAGTGTCTGGCACATAATTACTCGAAGGGAATAAACTGTGCTGACCCTTTTGAGGCCTGGGTTACTTCTCTAAAGGTAAGCAGATGATAAATTAGCAACTGGCCTCAGATTTTAACACCTTTCTCACATGCATTTCTCCACATGCATTTTATCCATCTATCTTGATTACCTTTCCCAACATGGATTTAATATTCTGTTAAAACACTTCATTATCCCTTGCCTTCGTGAATGGTACACTGAAGCATTAACCACTTGAACTTAAAATGCTTGCACAATTGCTGCATTATTTTAAACATAAAGTTTGTGCCTGATCACTGAGTATTCCTTTAGGTACTCCTACACTGGAAAATTATAATATAAACTCGTTAGCTACAGATTTAGCATTAGTCTTGTACATGGGAATTGCCTCAGGGTACTTAGATGCTTAGATCAAAATAATTAAAATGCAGCGATTCCAGTTTCACAACTGGCCCAACAATGTGCAAAGCAATATGTTCACCCAGGCTTCAAAAATCCTTTGATTCCAATGTTTATGTCAGAGGTGCCATTTGAAGGACTATCTTTAGGTATTCTTGACATCCTGCATATATGTTCTCAGTAACTTTCATCATGCCGGGCCAGGAAAACTCATGCTAAGATCCATTCTTGGGTTTCGTTCCTTACTAGATGTCCTCCTAGTACATGACTATGTGCTCATGCTAAGATCCATTCCTACTAGATGTCCTCCTAGTACATGACTATGTGCTCATGCTAAGATCCATTCCTTACTAGATGTCCTCCTAGTACATGACTATGTGCTCATGCTAAGATCCATTCCTGGGTTTCGTTCCTTACTAGATGTCCTCCTAGTACATGACTATGTGCTAACCTCATTACTGGTTTCTGAACATTTGGGCATAATTGTTGCTGTACTATTTTCTGTCGTTTTACTACTCTGAGCAATAAAACATTTTGTAGCTGGAAGTACATGTAAAACACAAAGACCTCTTTTTCACTTCCTTCCTTTTAAACTCCAGCTGTAGCTTCCTCAAGGCCAGCCTGTGCTGAGGCAGAATGCACCTCCTCCTCTCTTACCAAAACAAGCACAGGGGTCTCTATGTCTAATGCTTCTAGAAAAGGCAAATCATACCAGTGTTCTTTAATGATAGTTGCTATCTTTGCCTTATTCATTTTCCTTCACTTTCTTTAGACATCTGATGCACTCCTCCTGTTTTTTTTTTCTTTAAAACCACTGTATTTTGGCTTAACAGGAATATCAGATGGGCTACGTTTAAATTTATCCTGTTTCTCAGTTTACACTATCTTCTCCTTTTTTTTCTCAGCCCCTATGTGCTCTTTCTGCAGTGAGTATTGAGAACAAAACTTTTCTTTAGTTTGATTTTCAGTTGTACTAATTAATTCTACTCCATTTTAAAATACTTTCAGGCACCAGTATTTTACTGTGTAACTCATTTCCTTCCACTAGTTCTGCTGTTGCAGGCTATGTTACCATAGATGCATACTGACATTATCTTTTGTAAATGTTACAGTTTCTGTTGATTTCTTTCTTTCTGTATCTCCAGGCAAGATTTTATACTTTTATGTTTGTAAACCTATTTATTGATCCTTTCACTGTTAAAGGCATTGAAAGCCATACTTAATTTTCATCCTAAATAGATCCAGCTGCAACAATATTTCACTATATACAGGACCTCTTGTGAAGGTATTTTCATAGTGACTTTCATATATATATATATATATGTATATATATGTGTGTGTCTGTCTGTGTGTCTGTCTGTGTGTGTGTGTGTGTGTGTGTGTGTGTGTGTGTGTGTGTGTGTGTGTGTGTGTGTGTGTGTGTATATATATATATATATATATATATATATATATATATATATATATATATAGATTCACTTCAGAACATTGAGATACCATAATAACATTGAGACCAAAAGCTTGAAAGTTCAGTACACCAAAACCTGAAAATATTGAATCTCATAACATTGAAAAAACATAGGAAACCAACATAGGTTCGTAGGTAGGTACTAGGCTATTGGCCCAAGGGCCTATGTAAGCCTAGCCAACAAGGTTCCCTGGCTTACGCCACCCAAGAAAGTTATTTTCCTGTGCCACTGTCAAGCAGACACACAGAAGTGATCCCCGGGGTATATTTCCTATTTCCCATCCACTCATCAAGATTTTTTTGAAGAGTGCTGATGAAGAACTTTGCTTGACATAGATGGGTAGCCTGTTCCAGAGTATGGGAAGTCTCTGGGACAGGAATCTATCCCTCCAGCATGTCCTGTTTATTGTGCCAACAAGGTTTAGGTCCCTAGAGCGTGTAGCTCGGAGGGATTGGGATTTCATTAGGTGCAGCATGTCCAACAGCTCTGAGTTTGACATAGCTTTATATGTTAGGCAGAGATCACCATGGAGTAGGTGATATGCTACGGAGTAAAGCCGGAGTTTTTTGAGGTGGTCAGTGTAGTTTGTTTGAGGCCAGTAATCCTCTTTGTGAGGTACTTCTGTGGCCTTTCCAGCTGCTGCAGATTTCTTGTGACGTAAATTCCAAAAGGGGCATTGTACTCTACAATGGGTCTAATGAGTGTCGAGTATAGGGGAGCAATGACCTCTTTTTTCCTGGATGAGAACCCTTTTATGATGAGGTGTGCTTCATAGAAGGACTTCCTGACTACTGTGGCGATGTGACTATCAAAGGAGAGACTATTGTCCACCTGGGTCCCAAGGTCTCTTATCACGCATTCGGTGTTAAGTAGATTTCTGCCTATGTGGTAGATCATGGGTACAGAGTTTTTACCAAAGGGGATGACACTGCACTTTTTGGCATTGAGCTTGAGGCCATGACTTGGACACCAGGCATCTGTGTCAGCGAGGACGTCTATAGGATGTCCACATCATTTGGGACTTGACTATGGCTCCTAGTCTGCAGTCATCCTCGAACTTCATTAGCCAGAGGCCTTCTGTGTTAGCCTGTACTTCAGAGAAGTAGATACCAAACAGGAGAGGTCCCAGGACGAAACCCTGTGGTACTCCACTTGTCACTGCTTTGAGGTCAGATTTGGAGCATCAGTGGGCACAAAGCCTGATGCGAGGCTATTATTGAACATGGTGCTTAAGTGGGGAGCCAGTTCATTCTGAAGTTCATGTAAAATGCAGCCTGGGATGTTGTCCGGTCCCATGGATGCTGTGTTTTTGGCTTTAGAGAGTGCAGTTTTTACCTGCGTAGTTGTGATTATAGGGACTCTGCATTCTTCCTGTATAGATATGGGCCCTTTAGGGGGTGAGAGGGGCATAAAGCTAACACTGAACCTATCTGTCAGGATGTTGGCAATATCAGTTGGTTCTGTAATTTTCGTGCCTTTGTGCTGTAACTCAGAGCAGAACTGGGTGTTGCCATCGAGATTCTTGACATAGCTATAGAATGCTTTGTGGTTGTCCTTGGAATTAGTGGCGATTTTGTTTTCATAGCTAGCGTTGGAGGATCTTATAAGGGATCTCAGCTTACTGAGGCTGACCAGGAAGCTCCTCCACTCATGGGATTTTACTCTCTTTTGCAACAGTTTCTTCCTTCTGTTGTACAGTTTGTTTATGGCAGGGAACAACCAGATTGGCTTCCTTTTTTTGGAGGATAGCGTCTTGGTTCTGTTTGGGATAGCACGATCTATGCACTCATGTAAGTGCTTATAGAGTGCATTTGTGTAGGATTCAGCAATTGTAACTGTATTGTCCATCTGCATGGGTGTCATGAAGTTCACCACTTCTGCCTTAAGAAGCATGAAGTTGGCTTTGGAGAATTTTTTTACTGTGGTTTCCTTAATGGGGGGTGGGGGTGGGATGTGGATATCAAGGGCGATTAGCTTATGGTCATATTGGACCAACGAGGAGTTGACTTCAGGTGTGGAGCACAAGTCACTCATGCTGGTAATGACTAGGTCTAGGATATTGTTGCCCCTGGTGGGGGTGTGGATAAGTTGATCCAGGCCACTGGGGTTTATGAATTCCAGAAAGCGCTGAGCTAAGGAGTTGGTACATGAGTAATTTTCCCAGTCAATGGTGGGGTAGTTGAAGTCGCCCATTATTAGGGTGTTTGGTTGAACCCTAATATTTACCAGTACATCAAGAAAAGAAGAGTGGGAGTCCTGGGGCATGGTGGGGGATCTGTAGCAAGCTACAATTTGGATTGAAGTTTTGCCCTTAGTTAGTTGCACTTGGATAACATTGGATGCATTGTGCTGAGCAACTAGCCTGGAGGTGTGGATATCCTTAATGAATATGGACACACCTCTGCCTTTGGTGTTTCAGTCCAGGTTACATGGCCGAAAATTGTGGTATGAGTTATAGCCTGGTAGTGCAGGTGTGCTCTCTGGAGCCTTGAACCAGGTCTCAGTCACTGCACAGATATCAATGTTATCCATTTTAAGGAGTGCCTCGAGTGAGTGCATTTTAAGATTTAGACTTCTAGCATTGAATAGCATTACCCTCAGTTTTTGCTTGCCTGTTCCTGTTATGGTGGTGAATTTGTTATTTGAACCTTGCCTAAAAAAGGCACTATAGGGGCAGCAAGAGCCTTAGCCAGTATCTGAAATCCCAGGGGCGACAGGTGCAGGCCATCTGTGGCAAAGCATTGTGGTCTGTCGACCATATCATCCCAAGCAGACAGATACTGGATCCCCTTAGAATGACACCAGAAGCTTGGCCAATTGCTGAAGTCAATCATTTTGTCCTTGTACTGCGGTATCATTCTGGGCGATGGCAGAATGCTACTCAGGGCTAGGGTCATACCTGCCTGAGCTACAAGATTAGAGAGCTCTTCCATGTCTCTTTTCATGTAGTCCAGGGAGGTACGTCTTAGGTCATTCACACCAACATGGACAATGACAGAGTCATATTTGTACTTGTTGTGGAGCGACCTGAGTGTGTGGGTTATCTGGTGTATCCTGGCGCCCAACAGGCAGCTGACAGTAACCTTCTCCTTGTTTAGCCTAATGAGTGGGACATCAGTGTGCCTGACTATAGAGTCACCTATGACTAGTGTGTTGTGTATGTTGTTTTGCCTTATTGGCTGTGGTTGAGTGGCACACTGAGTCTGTGGGCTATGTGTCATTTGGGTTGTGTTGGGGGATAGAGGTTGCTTGTGTTTCTGCTTTGGAGGTCTCTGTTGCTTAGACAGATTATTATTGAGAGCCTCTGCGAATGTTTTTGTGTTACTATGTGTGGATTTTGGTGGTGTAGCTATATTCTACCACAACAACATACAGAAACAAATAAAAACAAACTATATTAAACTTCTCCAAATAAAAGCAGGGGGCAAGCCCCCCTGCACCCCCCATACCCTCTGCTACTTAAATCTATCAACTCCAAGATTGTACTACACTGAACAAAATGGCAAACATACCATTATGCACTTCATGGTTGCCTGTTTAAATTGTAAAAAAATATCCTCAACCTTCTCTTAGAAATACTACTTCACTGCTAAAACATTACACATTACTATATATCTCTCCAGTACTTAGAAATTCACAGGTAACCTCAGTCATGTCCCCTTATTATTTGCTATACTACAACACAACATGTCTTAAAGCCACAACAACCAAGTTGCACATCATAACAGTGTTTACACAGCTGATTCAACATTCTAACATTCAACATTATGAACGTTTAGCATAATAAACTTTCAAGCTTTTGGTCTCAATGTTTTGAATTTCGATATTATGGTATCTCAATGTTCTGAAGTGAATCCATATGTATGTAGGTATGTATGTATGTATATATATATATATATATATATATATATATATATATATATATATATATATATATCGATCTATGGATCTATGTTGCTGCAGCAAATGTATGTTAAATTGAAACGTACTACAGTGAACTCATTTTTGCAACAAAAAATTTAAAAAAACACAAAACGACAAAAACCTACAAAAATAAAACACTACTCGCATTGCACCCCCTCCCACTTTAATATTCTAACTCCGAGATCACACTACAGTGAGGAAAAGGGAATATTCCCTTATCCCCGCTGTACTGCAATCTAAGCAACAGTTTGCTTAGTTGTACAATCAACAGTACATGTTCATGTACAACTAAATCTACATGCAAACTGCGTGTTTTTTTTCTTTTTTTTTGAAAATGCACTTTTGCGAAAGTGAGTCCACTGTAATACATTTCGATTTAATGTACGACTACATCCCAAATGACTGAAAATTCTAAATGCTGAATGATGGAATTTTTCCCTCCTCCTCTGTTGTGCAATCTTGGAGTTGGTATGTATAGTTAGCAGGGGGTGTGGAGGGGTGCAGCACCTCACATGAGGCATGCAGGGGAACTTGCCTCCTGCATTAAAAACGTGTTCAGTATTTTGAATTTTCAGTCTTTTGAGATTCAGTCTTTTGGTTTGTCAGTCTTCTGAAGTAGATCCTTATATAAATAAATGTATAATATATATATATATATATATATATATATATATATATATATGTGTGTGTGTGTTTCATATATTTATGCATATTTTATATAAGTTCCATCATTTTTACACCCATGAATGTATACAAACAGAATTGAGTTATACTTTGACATATGATGAATGAGTTACTTAAACAGACTAAAATATTTAAACTAATTTATTTATATGTAATAGTCCAACCTGTCTCACAACCCTGGATTTGATAGAAAAACATATATTTTTAATGAATGCCTGTTATTAATAGTTATTCCTGCTCAGAATAATATTGCTTTCAGCCATGTCTTACTATTCTTATTAATGCAAGTGACCTTTCCACATTGTATTAGCTAGAAATCATCTCACACTTGCTAAGCCTGTATGCTTCACCCAGCAATATATGCTTTTTAGGATACCTGTGTATCTCTATCAGATTGTCAGGTGAGGTAACTAATGCACATAGTTTACTATCACTGGTATACTCAGACAAAATTATGATGGGATTATAAAGATAAAAAAAATAAGATGGAAAAGAATAGGTCCCATCACCAGTAGCAACAGAAGGCATACAGCAACAGGTTTCTTTTCCAAATATTCACCCATAACCAGTGTACCCTGTCACTCCATCTAATTATGTAAGGGTTAAGTTTGTGTGCTCTAAAGCAAACAAAATTCCCTCGTGACAAAGCGTTAAAAGGGTAGCTATTTGAAATATCACTGGACCAGCTTGCCCTGTGAAGTTGAGACTGAATGGCCAAAAAAATGAACTTGCATATACTAACTCTAAGATTGCCATTTCTCAAAATATTCCCTTTTCTCCAAGATATGGAGATCTCAAAATTAGTTTATATACATTTGGGGGTATAGTAGGCTTGCCCCTTACATCGAGATTACACTGGGTCATGCCCCTCTGCAAAAAAGAAGTTTAAAGGAGAGCAGCAGTGTTCAGTATTTGCTCTTATCCAGTATTGTTGGTGTTTTTTCTTCAGCATTTTGGCATTTGGCATTTGGTGTGCTGACTTTTCAATAGTTTGCCTGTAAAAAGCCTTAGCAAAGTCCAACTATACCAGCCTGACTAATACATTGTCAGAAAACAGAGTCACAACTTAGTAAAAATCAATCAGACTAGTGAGGATTTATCTCCTTTTGAGGAGTTCATCCTGAGCAATGCCCATTAGTTTTGTATCCTTATTGTCCACTTCTAAAAATCTTGCAATACATTGCTCAAAGCATTCCCTCAAAATGAAAGTCAGATTTATTGGACAGTCAGTTCTATTATTTTGTGTCAGAGCAAGTTCACTAGTCTTATGAATTGGAACTACCAAAGATGTTTTCCAGTTATTACAAATATCCTTGGCAAAGCTTTAATTAATGCAACCAGGGAATTAATTAGAACTCCTCTGAAAGGAACGTTAACTCCATTCTGAAGACAACACTGAAGAATTTTCTTAATTGACCATTTCATATGGTTAACATATTCATAGATATATACACACACATGTATATTTCAGATCACGAACCAGGATTTGTAACCATTCATTCATGCATCTGTCTGTCTGTAACCATTGTTTACCAATAAGTCTGCAAACAAGCTGGACACAGTTACAAGTTTTCTGCGCAGCATTGTTTAATCACAGAATCATCTAACAGGATGTTTCCTGTACTCTTCCATGTTGGAGCATTTCCAACCAAAAGATGAAGAGCTAAAATAGGATTGTACCCTGGTGACTGAGAAATTGTCCCTAAGCTTAAGTTTTTTTTGGACATACAGAATTCGTATCTATAGAACATTACAAAAGGCAAAATGGCTTGTCAGACCTTTCGCTATTCACTAATGATCTTATAATGTTATCCTGTTTTTTGTGAGACTGTAACAATGTACCTTCCTTATCTGTAACATTCAGTTTTCTAGGGTCCAGCAGGAAAAGAAGATGGAAACAAGATTTGCGAACACCTCCTGTTTCATTGCAAATACACACACATACACATACACACACACACACACACACACACACACACACACACACACACACACACACACAAAAAACAATAAAGGCCATACTCCACAGTAACCGAGATCAAATTTCTGCCTCTGGAATATTTCTTGAGTCCACTCCTGTCCAGTACACCACTGAAGAGGCAAATGGCCTGATAGAATGCACCTTTACCTTGCCTAGCTTCACCTTACCATGGTGGATGCAACAAAACAAAATACCAGAGGACAACCAATGTGCATTGGTTTGTTTAAAGAATGGTTGATCCTTCTTTGCCCCTGTGTAGGAAATAAAAAGCCTTTCAGCCTTCCTGAAGGATTTCTTTCTGTCAAAGTAGCAGCTGAGCTGCCAGTGCACATCCAAAGTTTGAAGAATCCTCCCTCCCTTCTTAGGTTCTGGGAAGAACACAGCAACGTTGATAGACTGACAGTGAATTCTGATACCACTTACAACATGAAAGAGTGGTTAGTGCAAACTACAACCCTATCCCTGTGAAAAATCAGGTAAGTTTGTCCCATCATGAGAGCTTGCACCTCTGAGACTCACCTTGTAGATGTTGGATAGATAAGCAAAATGGTTGTCCATGTTAAGAGCTTCAGCTCAGCCTAAGCAAGCAGGTTCAATAGGTGGTAAGTTCAACTTTTTCAGGAATATACTTGAGATTCCACAAAGACGGAATTTGCTTGCAAGGGGGTCTAGTGCAATACTCCCTTTCATGAACTGTTTTACCACAAGAGAGGTAAGAGGAAATCCACTGGCAGACAAGCAGAGATGCCTGCTAAATGTGCCTTAAGAGAGGCATACCATAAATCATACTGAAGTAGCTCAGACAAATATTTCAAAAACAGAGGGATGTTAACTTCAAGGGACTCTCTGTTTTGCTTCTGCTTATCCACCACTTAGAAAAACCTCATCCATTTGTAAACCTAATATTTTTTCTATCAGTCTTTACTACATGCTGCATAGCCTCATGAAACAAGTACCTAAACTGAGTCAAGATTGAATCATCCAAGCTGTCAGTTGTAGTTGCTATACACTGGTGTGCAACAGTTGCCCCTGAAGCTGTGTAAACAAATCCAGAGTGTGAGGAAGTGTTATGGTAATTGCCCTTGGCCAATACCATTATATGGGAGAACCAAGATTGCCTGTGCCAATCAGAGGTCACAAGAATTATTGTTGTCATTTCTGTCTGAATTTTCGGAAGTACATTGTGGATCAGTGGAAAGGATGGAAATGCATACAGAAACATTCCTGTCCAAGGCAACAAGAATGCCTCTCTCCTCCAACCATGGCTGAAAGAATTTCTACAGCTGTCTGTTTTGAAAAGAAGGGAATACATCTGTTTGAGGTGTCCCCTACAACCAGGATAGATCTTGAAACAACACTTCCTTGAGCTGCCCAGAATCTGCTTAGTCTGTCTGCCATGATGTTTTGCTCTGACAGGATGTACAATGCATGAAGAATAAGAGAATGCTGTAAAGTCAGATCCCAGGCCACCATTTCCAACCAGCATATAGGTACCCCATCCCTGTAGTGTTATATACAACTACAAGAAGAGAACCCAGACCCCATCGGTGGTGAAGGACTTTCAGGGCATGGATCTTAACCAATATTTCCTTGATATTGATGTGCTTCTGTGCACCCTTGGGCTCCAAGTGGACTACACTTGCACTCACATTGACACAGCTCCCAAATAAAAGTCGGTCAAATATGTCTGGACAGATTATTTTGGAAGAGGTGTGATGAAGGGAAGTCCTGGATTAATACTCAACTGTGTTCTCCTTCACTGTAATGATTGTCTGATGATGGGCAACACCAGGAACTGTAATTCCAGGAATGTAGGTGCTGGGTCCAATAATTTCATATGTAGCACTGAATTGTCCTCATGTAGAGTTGGGGCAGTAGTATCATGAGAATCATGAATGCCTTCAGTCCTATAATTTTTAGGAATTCTGTTGCTGAGGAGACATTCCTGCAATTGAAATTCTGAAATATCTTCTGGTAGGATAGAACCTTGTCATTGAGAGAGAGACTATTCTTTGATCAGTGTCAATTAAAACAACTAAAGGTTGAACTTGAACCTTAGCTGGGAAACTAAGATCAAGACCTTCTCTAGTGATTCCAAACACCTGGATGCAGATACTACACAAATCAGCAAGTCACCCAAGTAAGGAAAAATGTGAATGTCATGAGTCCACTAGTGGGTCACTACCAGAAAAAGGGATTTTGTACACACTCCAGGTGCAGTAGATAGCCCAAAGGACAATGCAGAGAATTGACAGTGTGAACTAGATAAAACAAACCTCAAGAATCTCTTGAAATGATAAGCAATGGGGAAATGATGATATGTATCCTTCAAGTCCAGAAACACTGTGAAGAGAAACCAGTGTCTGCAGGATGAGCATCTTGAACTTGGGAACCTTGACAAAAATTTTCAGAAAGGATAGGTCCAATGCTAGTCTCAGCAACTGCTCTTTTTTTGGGACCAGGAAAAATCTGGAGTGGAAATCTTTCATTCTTTCTCTGAAGGAGGGAAGGAGCAACAGGCTTTATGACCTCTACATCTAACATGTGCTGGAGTATGGGGGGGGGGTAAACTCTAGTCCAGCAGATGAGGAGCAACCACCCTTAACAGAAGTGGAAGTTCCTTCACTAGCAGCTGTAACATCTGTTGACAATGTTGAGCACCCATTTGTTTTACAGCCCTGACAGCCAGGCTGCCTTGTTGAGTACTAACTTTTGTGATGGGGAACCTAGATGAGATTTTAGGAATGATGGGTGCTAAGCCATGGCATAGTCATAGGCTTGGAGGGGTTATCCTTTTTAGGAAAGGAACACCTCTTATTAGACGTGGTGTTCTTGTGCTGCTATTTCCTTTTGGTGGTTTGTTTTTGTTCTTCTAAGACTTCTGTTTTTTGGGCTGCTGAAAATTATCTTACTTATTGGAGGAATACTTGGAGTATGAAATTGAAACATTCTTGTCACCTCTTTCAGAGTTTATCTCTGGCATCCCAGTGTTTAAGTATCTGACTAACTTCTGTACCAGTATGGTGAATTCTGATGTAGTCCTAAGTTTGAAAGGATGAAATTTGTCAACTATGTTTTAATATTTTGTTTAATAAATGGTGCTTTGTTTTTTATAATTTCCATCTCGTACTGATTCATGGACTGTCAGTGTGATAATATTTTTGTTGTTTATCTTCTGTACCAAACACACAATCAGCATAAAGGTGACCATTCAAAATTAAATTTTTAATTCATCAGAAAAGTTTTGGTTGTACAACCATAAATAGCTTCTTAGTAAAACTGATATCACTGCATTTCTAGAAATTGGCCCCTGCAATGAACTCTTTAAAGCATGTTTACACAGTGAAGAAACATTGGAAACAATCTCTTTCACAAAGTCTTTTGCTTCACATTTAATAATGGAGCAAACTTTGTGTAAACTATGCATACACTTCGGCACAAACTTCCACATAAAACACTAGTAATTAAACACCTTAAAAGCTACCCTGTGGGACTGCAATAGCTTATTTCTCTGAGTTTCTAGCCACCTGCCTAGTGTATTATGCAGGACTGGGTTTGATGAAGATATGGCCTTTTTATTGGAGAGGGTTTCTGGGGACACACAAGCAGGGTCTGCAGATAAGGGGGCTTGGAGGCCAGGCATGGCTGAGCACACCCTGAATTTCTTAAACACTTGATAGAAAAGGACTCATTCAGCAGAGAAGAATAGCAAGCTTTCTTAAAAACATGTTCTAACACAGGGCCAATGGATGGAAGGTCACCATGTCCAGGGCTTCATCCTCCAAAAGATCATAAAACCCACTGATCTCGGGGGCAGCCATATATTGCTCCCAACTGAATATATTCCTAAATGTAGCCAGCATTTGGGAAAAAGAAAACATTTTTTGGGATTTTGACCCAATTTAGGTCAGAGGAAACTGACTGATCAGACTTTGACACATCTGAAACCTCAGATTCTGGATCCCTTTCAAAACTGGGATCCATCAGTGGTTGATCGGGGGTGGGGGGGTGGGAGTGCTGGCATTAAGCATAACCCAGATTTTCACCCCATAATCAATGGCCTGAATAATGGATATAGCCATAGCCACCAGCTCATGTGAAAACAGTCTGAGACTGTTGCCCTGCAACTTGGTGTGTCTTTTGTCTCCTTTTTGCATGCACTGCACTAGTGAGAGAATCTCTGAGGGGAGCTGGCAACAGATTATGCACCTGTGACTTCCCCTGCATCTAAAGAGGTTTTTCTATCACACCTGAACCAGGCAATGGTACAACCACGGATGACATGTTTGGCCTTTGTGTCATGCATAGCTGTGGTACTGGTACTACACCAGAAGGCCTGAAAGCAAAATAAGGCAAGTGACCTGATAGGCTGCACAAGGCTACTGTATAGGCACAAGTGATAGGCTGAGGCATATTTCTTGATTTACTTCTGTGTTTTTTTTACACACACAAGGGGTAGGTGGTGGTAGGGGAACTGTATCTGAGTTCATCAAGTCCGGGGGTAAAAAACTATTCAGAGCAATACCAAAGAATACGTGGTCAGCCAGTAAAAAAAAAAGAGACAAAGAAAACAATATTCTAAATCTAAATAGCAATCTGAAGACTACTTCTGCAGGGATACTATTCTGAACACTGCACTGAATAAAAAGACAATAGTTTCAGTAACACAGTTCAAGTCCCAAAATGCATGTTACAAAGGTCACCCAATTTTAATAAAAAAAAACTAGTTTCAGCTCTAAATAATTAGAAATGGCATAAAACATCCCTATACAAGAAATAAAACATAAACCTTAATGAAAAAAAAAAACAACTTCAAAATCAGCAAGATTTCCTGTCAAAACATTCAAATGAATAATAAACAGTGTATCCCTAATACTTCAGGTTACGTAAACCCCCAAGTACATACAATTTCCCAAGCAGAAAAAGAGTCAAAGCAGCAGAATACACTATTCAAGAACTGAGAAAAAAAAGGCATTTGAAAGAAATAAAAACACAAAAGGTTTTATTATCTGAGCTCAGCTGCTGAGGAGATCTAGAGAAAAGAGAAGTCATCGAAGGGATCCTTCTCATACTTTGACACTAGAAAACTGAAAGGTTACCATCAGCAGGTTTGTAAGACAGTCCCTGTACTGCCTGGTGATTGGTCCATCATACCATGGCTAGGCAGTGTGGAGGAACTCCGAACTTTTGTATGCTGCCAGAGGAGGGTAGAAGGGCACTACTACTTGAATGCCAGTAAGGCAGTGTGTTTGTAGAAAATCTAGTGGCAAGAGACATCAGTGAAGAGTGCAGTGGGTGGGGCATTGGGTATTACATCACTACAGAAGCAGGAACACGCACCTTTATTGTCCATGTGCACATCCACTCTTGGTAGACGTCAGTAGGAAGCAGACTGAACACAAAAGTGCATGACATGAAATGGAATGCCCTTGGCTTATCAGACAGTGCGATGGGGTATAGCCAAGGAGTGTGCGATCATGCACATATGACATTGTGGGAAATGAGTAAGGGACTAGTCTAATCAAATAATCACAGATGTTTCCCAGGATAATGCTGCACTAGATTTGCATCTGTCTGATTCACATACTGCGAGTCTCTATTCCTGCCTGATTTTACCTTTTTCTGAGTGGTTCTGCTCTAGGAGAATATTCTTGCTTTATCAACAATTCTGCATGTAAAAGGATGAGAGCTACTTAGTGAAATTAGGCCCCAGTTATGGACATTGTTTAAATATGCACTATTAACTTGGTACTTTTCAAAAATACGTTTACTTTTAGGATGTAAGTAGCAAAGATTTGAGCCAAAACTAAGGGCATGTCTACAAATTAGGTACAACTGAAAAGAATGTAGAAGATAAGGCCCCCCCCCAAAGAAAAATTGAGGACTAAAAAGAGCTACATCTTTGCAATTGGGTTATGAAGATCAGCTATGTTTTATCTTGGATGTCCTAGTAAAATGGTAAAAGCACACACCCTCACACATATACACCTGTTAGAATTATATGCACTGAAATTACAGCAGTTTGTGTCTTTCTGCTTTTCCCGGTTAGGGATCGCCACAGCGGAACTCCAGTCCGCTAATGATTGGTAGTGGATTTTTATGTACCGGGTTATCAGCCCTGATGCACAACCTTCACCGAAGGCATGCCCCATTCACGTATGCCTCCACACAAAAGACGCTCTAGCTGAGAATCGAACAGGACAACATCTTGATATGAGGTGACAATGCTATTGCAGCACCACCACCGCAGTGGTACTTCATATTTCAGAGTTTAATGACCACATGGGATATTACGTCTGGGACTTTAAAGTGCTGAGTGCTAACGTAAAGCTAAATGACTGGTGACGGGTATCCTGACATGAATGAATTTGGTCATCATTCTGATTAAGAGAATTTCTCCAAAAGTACTTTTTGTAAGCAATACTTCTAATGTTTATGATGGAAGACTGAAAATGCAATTAATGTGTCATTATGACGGACAAATTAAGAATCCACCTTTAAACTCGGGTGCACCTAAATGTAATAAAATTATGCAATTACAGGATTTTTCCATTCTAGTAATGTTTTATCATTTGGCAAATATTCTAAAAGAAGCCTTTGTCCACTGTAAATCCAATTCAGCACTGATATCTGACTTTTTTTTTGTTTCTGTAATACCTTAATTCAATTTTACACCTTTCAAGTACAGACACAAATTAAGTTTGCAGCTAAATATAGATGGTTCAGTAAATCTGTGAACTATGCTAAAGCCACTAATAGGATTTACTACTACTATTGCCTTTTTCTATGCTCTCATTTTATGTACAGTGCTTCAAGTTTTCATATCTTATTCCTTGTTTTATGTCATGAGACACATTATTACAGTGTATGGTTATATAATTAGCTTTTAATTTTTCACTTCTAAAAATATTATCAGCCATGAGTTATTATAAAACTGAATGTGAAAAGATTTCAAGTCATTAAATGGCATTAACCACATTCTATAAATATGATACATACCTTTGTACTGAATCACAACCTTGGCTTTGAAGGCCCCATTTCATTTATGCCTGAATCACTGCAGTAAGTTTTTCATAGACACAACATAGGCACAGAAAAATATTTTGAATTTATTTTGCAGTCCATCTGCTATGTGCATTGCTTCCTGTTTTTACCAAAAAATGCATCACAACTAAACTACAACTAACTGCAATTCACAGCTGCAGAAGTCAATAGAAATGCAGACAGTCATACTGGAGAAGATTAAAAGGGCAATGCCACACCCCTTTATTGTAACATCTGGATTTATTTTGGGGGGGGGTGGAGACCACTTTTCTAATTGTAAAGCTGTATGTATGAAGATATAAATGATGCATCTTTCAACTTGGATAAATTTGCTCATTAAGTTAGCTGGTTTCCCTATTTTGATGCTAACGAAAACTGACAGGTTATGTAGCTTATTAGAGATCAACCATACGGGGTCTTATATATATATATATATATATATATATATATATATATATATATATACACACACACAGTAGATGCTTTTCTACCTTTTCAGACTCTCCCACATTTTAAATATAATCAGTCTACAGGCATTTCTTTTCACTTATTAGACAGCTTGATTTTTACAGTTTTTTTTCATTACGTAAAGATGTATCATAGACAAATGGTGAGTACTGAATAAAAGGCAAACTCTTATTTTATAAAATTTATTTTACAAATATATGTTACAGTCATTCCTTTGAAGTGTCATCATGCAATATGTTGTAGCTACTTTGGGGCAAATACTTTGTTAATTTGCTTAGCCAGTTGCTTTCTTTTTTCCTCAGTCCTTCATTGTAGTATAACTCTATCCATTACCAAGTGGCTAGCATAAGGTCCTGTACACACATACTTGAATAGATCACACAGATTTAACAATCACCCTTTCACTAAATGTTTTATAAGTATTTGTATACAATGTTTTGATGAAGACAAGAGTATGACCAATGTATGATCATTATCATTATGGGGTTGAGGAATGGGGAAACAGAGAGAACATCTGCACATTAGAATGTCAAAACTAGTAAACAGCCTGAAAACATACTTAGTCTATCAGGATAACCATACATTTCGAACATAATCTAGTTCCATTTCCTCTACTCATCATTCCTTGTAGCATTGGAATAGACAGGGCTTACTTAACTTTTGTGCCATGCTTTTTTATAAGTATTTAATTTATGTGTACGTTTGACTTTTATCTCCAGCATTTAGGTCTCCAATGAGAGAGGATTCAACCTAGTAGTACCCACTGAAAAATAAATTACAATAAACAAATGTAGCAGTTGAATGACCTACCATAATTAAGAAAGTTGAACAGAAATAAGAAAGCAGATACATCCACTTTGTTTATGGCCTAGTATACCTCTCAACTGTACACATTTTCACAGAATGCCCAGATTTTTGTCTGAAATATTTGGTCTGTTCCTTATAAAATCTGTGGTTTTCTGGCAGATCATGGAGAACTGTGATAAATAATGACTAAATGATTACATATATTTGAGTTTCGGACTTCATATCTTTCATAAAATTCATGTTAACACACATCCTGTTATTTTAGCAGCTTTCTAAGTTTATAAGAGCAATATTTAAGATCTGTCCCTATTTTTTGACCTTTGTCCCCCCATCAATTTAGGCTTTGTCCAGATTTCTTGCATTAAGAGGTTGACAGGTATCTGGCATCATCTTTATGACATAGAAGTCAAACTACATCCCAAGGCCTTGACATGTATGACTCATGCCTGTAACTAGTGACGGAAGTGGTATACTGTGTTTTACAGACATGTTACATACATCCCCAGTTAACCAATGCATCATTGCTGAACTGTCAAGAGTTATGTTCAATGACTGGGCAAGCTGAGAGTTTTGAACTAACAGAAAACTCTGACCTTAGAGTATCTTCTTTATTTTCTCTGATGCCAAGTTTAAAACCCTTCCAAGTGAAAGAGTTCATTTTGAAATAAGAACAAACTGAATTCCCGTTAATTTGGAAGCACTGCTTTGTTATGGCTATAGAAGATTAAAGGAGGGACTAATTTCTTCGAAAGTTTTGTCTAAGATTTGTAGTGCATTGTTTACCTTGTAAGCTACATTTCATTTTTCATAAGTCAGATTAGATGCACAAGATGTTGTCACAATTCTCTGGGGCTGTAATCAGTTTACAGCTGGATGCCTTACATTTGTCATCCTGAAGCATCAAAGGAAGATATGTACTGAGAACTTTTACCACAGGGGAGGACGATGTCAACAATGAAAATGAATACAACGTATGGTCCCAATCAATTGCTCCAGCAAAACTGAAGCCTTATTCACTTCCTTGCTTATTGTGAGAAATGATAAAATAATCATCTCTTCTTTTCATTGCATAGACATGTTTATAATTTTGCTGCCCTTTTGTGATAGTTATGACTCTCAGAACAGCCTCTTATTACAATATTTAAATTTTTTAATGTTAAAGCACGCATTAGATTTGTTAGTTCTCTCAATGATCATGGTAAAATCCTTTATAATAAAAGTGATGGTGCATGTGGAAATACCTAAAAAATGCTGGATCATTTGCAAGGATGTAAGTGAAATTAATCCAAAATAGGTGCTTTCTGTCTTGATGATACAGAGGCAAGTCATCCATCTGTCACCAATAACCTGAATTCAAGAACTGACTCAGGCCATTGGCAGGATCTAAAGTGGGAGCAGACAAGATAAAGCAGCTGATGGCCAGCTTTCTTGCCATTAAGGGAAGGATATGGAAGATACACTGCCTGTGCAGCCTCTGGTGGAGATCAGGAGCCTAACAGGTTAATTCCAGGGGTAATGGCATAATATAGTATGCTTCGTAGGTGACTGCTCACACCAGGCATGCTATGTTATTGCATGTTTTTTGTCCTTTTGGGAGTCTGACAGACTGCTATTACACAATGGAATCTATTGCCCTATCTTTTGCTCCACGTGGTTTCTTCACTCCATGGTTCTCATTGCATGTGCCATAAGAGTGATGTCCTGAGTAGAGTAAGTCCAGGATTATTTAGAAAGGAGCTGTGGGATTGCTCAGAAGAAAGGCTTGTGGTGCAGGATAAGCTGAAGAGTCTGTAGTAAGGCATTTGGGAAAATTGTTTTCTATTTGGGAATATGTCTCACTCATTTAGCCAATTTTTCATTTGTTACGTTTATGATTTCCTTTGTTGTTATGACCCTATTTGTGCGGACTAGTGCCCATTTCTTTCATTTATCAGCACAGTTTTATATATTCGGCTGTTCCTCATTGAACAGAAGAGGCTCTGCTTTGTGATTTTTTATTGTATGCTGGTATACGAGCCAATCAAAAATCACAAAGTATATCTCAAGCAACCGGAGCATACACTTAACCGGCATCTACCAATCTCCATGGGTGCCAGTTAAGTGAGACTTTACTCTAATGGTTGTTTTGTCCTTTTTATCCCTTCCCTGACCTCTTGCTTGCCTGGTCTTGCCTAACGGCTTCTCTTCTTTCTTCTCATTGACCATTAATTTTCTCGCCTTGCAGCTCAAGGGAAAGCCTTATGACCCATTTGTTCACATAATGGATGCCCTAATTAACTTACTGTATTTATTTCCTGGCAAGGCATAAATTGGGTTGTAGGGTACAGGTGTGTCTGCAAGTTCCAGATTGATTTCCTTTTTTGTATCTTAGTTCTGCTAGTTGCCATGGGGGATCTGTTTCAATACATACGCACACACACTACATCACAAAGCTGTACATTGCTCTAGATGGGAGTGTGGTATGGTGTTTGTGTAAGCATTCAGCAGGTCCATTCTTTGCGGATACAATACCTAGTGATCCTTTTAGGAGTCAAGCAAGCAATGAGCCAACACCATTTTCCTCTTGGAAAATATGTGAGCTGTGAATGGCCTTTCATGCCAATCCTCCCTGGCCTGCCCCTTCCAGATCTGACTCTACTAGTTAAACACAGGTCATTTGGGTTACAGTCAGGGTTTCACCTCTGTGCTGCACCTTGACTTGGTTGGATTGCTTTTTTTAATTAATTTCTATTGATGGCTTGCTGTGACATCATAACTAATTAAAATTTGTTTCTATAGTTTTCATATTCTGCTTGTAAGCTCTATATGCAATGCCTGATATCCATAGCCTTTAATCTTTTCACTAGATTCAGAGAGTTTCATGTGAGTAGTGTGCGTGTGCATGTGTGTATGCACTTTATTTTATTTGTACTGTAAACATTCTAAGTATGCGGTCGGCATTCAGCTGGGGATCCACATGATTCACAAACTTGTGAACAAGAAAATATATTGTGAATTAAGGTTGGGGATTTACATATGTACAACTGCCTCACAGCAAGAGGTTTCCTGGTTCAATTCTCAGCTGGGATGCCTTATATCCAGAGTCTGCATATCCTCCCTCTGTCTGCATGGGTTTCCTCTAGGTACTCTGGTTTGCTACCACATTCCAAAGACATGCAGTAGATGGCTTGGATGCTCTAAATTGGCCATAGGTGCGAGTGTGTGGCATGGAAAAACTACCGTTGCAGGGCTACCCACCCAGTGGTATAAACCTTGGCTCTAGATGCTTGACACAGTTGAAATGACACTCCAAACTCATGTGCAAAAATGGTAAAAGGAGTGTGGATGGCTGGAACTGCAGATGTTACAGAAATTACAGTTGTCTTGCATTCAAATTCCCACAAATGGTGATAAACAGCATTGCTGAGAAACAGATAATCATCTTTTCTTAGACAGCTGTACATGAATCTGTTAAAATACAAAAAGGGGTGTAAAGGTACACCAAGTTGCTCTGCACAGTGCAAACAACCACACTGCTATAATTTAACTTGTTCCAGCTCTACACAGTCCTGCAACTATGTTCCAATGAATGGGAGGGCTCACGGTACCAGGTCCCCTCATTTACATAATATAATGTCTGCAAGATACGAAACGGCACAATGAATCCTCAGCTGGAACAGGTGAAATTTATTAGCAGAACGCTGATAATCCTCAGTTCAATGCATAAAACAGAATCCACACCAAAATGTTGCAAAATCCACAATAGAATGTAACAAAATGACTACGAGTCGTACAATGTAGTTGACAGTTAAGCGCTTTCATCTGACTATGCAGACTTCCTCAGAACTGCCTAAAACCATTACAACTTCCTTTTTAAATTCAATTTTGGCACCAACCAGTGTTGGAACTCTTAAACGGAGCCTACCTACCTAATTCTATATACAATATACAATGTATAAACATATTTAATGCTGTACCTTCTTTAAAAATGCATTAAGAATGCATGAAATATGCAAGAAAAAAACATGAAAAAATACATGAAGTACGTGAATATATAATAATTAAAAACATACATCTATATGTAAAATTACCCATAGGAATCTACAATTTACTAATTACTGTTATAAACTAGTTAAAATTCATATCACACTAATTCTCTTACCTAAGGGACATACAAAATCATGTAAAAAATGTGCAATAACACAAAATTGTTACCAATGACACAAGTGCTATCTGTCTAACTGTGGTGACGTAATGTACCAAATCTAACAGTTAAACTACTATTTAAGTTGTTTAAACCATACTTAAAAAAGGTTTAATACTGATGTAATCATTTATGCCAGGAAATCTAATGGCATCGGTCAAAATTTGCCATTTACTTTCTTTGATGGCTAAAGTGCCCTTTGTATCCCCACCTCTTATACTAGGATTTACCTGATCTATAATGGTAAATTTAAAATTGTGCATGTCCCCATTCAGTAAAATATGTCTACAGAGTGCATTCTTTTTGTCTTTCTTTTTAATACAATACATGTGGTCGTAAATACGACGCTTTAATTGTCTCTCCGTTTTTCCTATATAAAATGCGGAACATGCTTCACAGGTGGCTAAGTATACCACTAACTTAGTATTACAATTTCCATATCTACCACTAATGTATGTTGCATTATAATTATTTAATTTAAATCCCTCTTTTTCATTGATATACGCACATTGTTTGCATGCACCACATTTCACTGTACCCTTCCTATTTTTAGCTGCATTCTCATAACCACCTTCAACCATCTTTTTCAAATTGGGGCCCATTTTGTACACAAATTTGGGAAATCTACCTATCTTTTTTATTATATTTTCGTCCATGGTCATTAACCTCCAATGTTGCTTAATGATATTTTCTATATACTTCACCACAGGAGTGTACATGAGAACACAAACTCTACCCATAAACTCCTTTGTTCCTTTCTCAATCTGTACTACTACATTACCCAATAATGGTTTGTACTTTCTGTCCCATTCCATAGATATGTATCTAGTTACGTCATTGAGTAAGGGTTTAGGGTATCCTCTTGTAATAAACATTTCCAAAATGTTGTTTAATTCATGTGTCATAATATCCTTGGTGGAGGACATACGGGCAGCCCGTATACATTGTCCCTTAAATATATTTTTAAACACATATGTAGGATGATTACTAGTATATTCCAAATAATCATTCGAAAATGTATCCTTTCTATAAATTTCCGAAACAAAACCCTCTTTTCCATGACTAATGAAAGTATCCAAATACGCGATTCCTTTAACACTGTAATTGTATGTGAATTTAAGAAATTCAGTGGTCTGGTTGAGAAATGTAACAAACGGTTCAATATAATCCACTGGACCATCCCATAGTATAAACAAATCATCTAAAAATCTAGAATAAAATTTAACATGTTTGTAATATACACTATTAAATAGATGCTCCGACTCCCATTCTAACATAACCAAATTTGCAAAAATGGGGGCACAAGATGCCCCCATAGCCACACCTGTAGTTTGTTTAAAAAACTCGTTTTCAAAAAAGATATAATTATATTCCAGTATCAAACCCATCATGTCAGTCATGAGATTGATCCTATCCCATCCAAAGTTGGTATGTTTCCTCAAACTACTACAGAAATAGTCCAATCCAATGTCCTTGGGAATGCAAGAAAATAAATCAACGACGTCTATCGTCAAAAATACTAAATTGTCACTCCAAATTTGGGGTGTAAGTTTACTTAAAAACATCCACGAATCTTTAATCAAATGGGGAATGTTGTTATATACTGGCTTAGCCCATCTGTCTATAACAACTCCTATAGGAAAGGTCTTGGACTTGCTTCCTGAGATGATAGGTCTAAATGGTGGATTTTCCATATTTTTATGTACTTTTGGTATTCCTATGATGGACGCTAAGGTAGGATTTTCGACCTTTAAAAACTGGTACACTTCATACGTTATCCTATGGTCGATATAATATTCTTCTAGGGCCAAATCAATACGTCTATATCCAATGTTTACTTCATTTAATGAAATGGCTTCGTATTTACCAGATAAATGCAAAATTTTGTAGATCTCATTAAAATAATACATAAAACATAATAAAAAAGATAGGTAGATTTCCTCAATTTGTGTATAAAATGGGTCCAAATTTGAAAAAGATGGTTGAAAGTAGTAACGAAAATACTGTTATCAATAGAAAAGGTACAGTGAAATGTGGTGCATGTAAACAATGTGCGTACATCAATGTAAAAGATGGATTTAAATTAAATAATTACAATGCAACATACATTAGTGGTAGATCTGGAAATTGTAATACGAAGTTAGTAGTGTATATAGCCACCTGTGAAGCATGTTCCGCATTCTACATAGGAAAAACGGAAAGACAATTAAAATGTCATATTTACGACCATTTGTACTGTATTAAGAAGAAAGATAAAAAGAATGCACTACGTAGACATATTATACAAAATGGGGACACGCACAATTTTAAATTTACCATTATCGATCAGGTAAATCCTAGTATAAGAGGTGGAGATACAAAGGGTATTTTAGCCATTAAAGAAAGTAAATGGCAAATTTTGACTGATGCTCTAAGATTTCCTGGAATAAATGATTACATCAGTATTAAACCTTTTTTAAGTATGGTTTAAACAACTTAAATAGTAGTTTAACTGTTAGATTTGGTACATTACGTCACCACAGTTAGACAGATAGCACTTGTGTCATTGGTAACAATTTCGTGTTAATTGCACATTTTTTACATGATTTTGTATGTCCCTTAGGTAAGAGAATTAGTGTGATATGAATTTTAACTAGTTTATAACAGTAATTAGTAAATTGTAGATTCCTATGGGTAATTTTACATATAGATGTATGTTTTTAATTATTATATATTCACGTACTTCATGTATTTTTTCATGTTTTTTTCTTGCATATTTCATGCATTCTTAATGCATTTTTAAAGAAGGTACAGCATTAAATATGTTTATACATTGTATATTGTATATAGAATTAGGTAGGTAGGTTCCGTTTAAGAGTTCCAACACTGGTTGGCGCCAAAATTGAATTTAAAAAGGAAGTTGTAATGGTTTTAGGCAGTTCTGAGGAAGTCTGCGTAGTCAGATGAAAGCGCTTAACTGTCAACTACATTGTACGACTCGTAGTCATTTTGTTACATTCTATTGTGGATTTTGCAACATTTTGGTGTGGATTCTGTTTTATGCATTGAACTGAGGATTATCAGCGTTCTGCTAATAAATTTCACCTGTTCCAGCTGAGGATTCATTGTGCTGTTTCGTATCTTGCAGACATTACGTTGTTGGTTGTTTGTGATTTACATAATATAGAAATGTTCCTGACTTTATAATTATGGCAAGGCATTATCATCTCCTTACAAGTCTGCAGAATTTGGCATATGCATGTTGTACCAATGCCTTTCAGTTAATGGGGTGTCAAATTTCTGAGAGCCGGTAAGCTGGCCAGCAGTTGCTTGGACCTATGAGTAAGAATTGCATTGGAATGTGAGAAAATTTTTCTAACAAGTAAAGCAGGTTTCTAGCTTACTTATTTCATTTAAATAACTTTCCCTCATTTGATTTGCTTAAAGAAGATCTCCAACCAAATGTCAAGATTTTATTTTCTGTAAAGTGATTTTCCTTCTTGCTTATCAAATACTAGATATGTCACATACAAAAGGTATACTTTAATAATTAGTCCATTTGTTTTATGCCAGTCCTACTGCTGTTTGCATTTCTTTCCAATATCTGTGTCTTCATCTGTTATATCATGCAGGCTAGGAGAGGCAGTGTAATTAGGTTAAGTCACTGATTCCAACAATGAAACCATTAAGAAAACAATGACTCTTAAATATTATCACTTAAATGTATGTTATCATTCACTGTTTAAAGGCATTGCTGCTCAGATAAATAATATAGCCTGGAGTTACAGTTACATGCCTAAACAAAGGAAAGGCTTCCAAAGTTAGTTTTCATTTGCAAATGAGCAAGAATACTGCACCTATGTGAGTTGTGTTATTGTTATTATTACAAATTACATATTAGTTTTATTTTATACTGCGGTGGAGGTGCTGCGGTAGCGTTGTCGCCTCACAGTAAGACTATGTCCGGTCCGATTCTCAGCTAGAGCGTCTTCTGCATGGAGACATGCGTGAATGGGCGTACCTTCGTTGAAGGTTGTGCATCAGAGCTGGCAACTCGGCATGTAAAAATCTACTGCCAATCATTAGCGGACCGGAGTTCTGCTGTGGCGACCCCTAACCGGGAAAAGCCGAAAGACACAACAACAACAACAACACATAAGTTTTATTTTATTACAAATTAGTTGTTTACCCTTTAATAAAACTATTAGTGTCACAAAGAAAGAAAGAAAAACAAAATATTTTTATCTTGGGAGTTGTTCCTGTCTCCAGTCCTCCTTGCACCTTTGCTAGTAATCTATTCAGGAATTAGGGAGTCATCCTTATCTGCAGTTCTTGCTGCTGTGCTAGTCACAGAACAATTTTAATCACATAGTATGGATGCCAAACATGCATAGTAACTACTGTATTTTTCTACTTTCCTACTTATTTTCAGAAAATAAATGTTTAACCCTTTAATACAATCTAACAGTTCCCTCTCTTGTTTTAAAACATACACAACAATTTACATTGATGTGTATTCTTTGGTTCAATCATACTTTTTATTATGATTTACAGAAAACACATTAAGAAACAAAACCTTTAGCTTCCTCTTGATATAACAGGTCAAAATACAATTCCAAACAGTTAGTACAGTGATAACAATCATTACTATCAGAATTCAGTATATAATCCAGTCTAACAACTTTATTTTCTTTGCAAACCATCCTGTAAAAATATTCTACCAATTGTGGGCTGTGTCTGTTCAGTTTCCTCAGCTAACTTGAGTAATTTGTTTTTTACAATTACAGAATTTAGTTCATGACTTAGAATTGTTCTATTAACCTTTTGTAACTGTTTACTTTAATTTATGACTTTATAAAATGATTCTAGGGAAAATTCTACATTAATTATTGATAATGTTTGTGGATTCCATTGCAAAGTTATTGCACTTTGCTTTCTGGAATGAACGCATTTATCTCATTATGCCATGTCAGGTGTGTTAAATTATTAAGACAACCTACAAAAGGACATTGTTTGGTAAATGTTAAACTCTGATTTGTTACAATACACACAGACTGGGGGGCTATTTCAGTAAACATCTCAAAACTAGAATGAAAAATTGTCCATTTACATACATTTACAGAATGTTGTAAAAAGCATGCTTCATACACTGATGAATGCTTTCCACAAACCAGTCCATTAACTGTATAAGTACAATGTTCAATTTTGTGAGTTTTATTTTGTAAATCAATATATGTGTAAATTTTCCTGTACGGTACGTGTTTGTGCAGACTGTTTGTTGCCCTTGCATCTTAATCCAGTTAGTACTTCGAATGCATTTTTCGAACATTGTTCTCCACACATATTCATTATTTGATATAACTTCATTTGCACTGAATTTTTTTGCATTTGTACATATAAAGACTGCAAAGTACATTTAATCCAATCTACAAGTTTAGTAACATTAGCATCAAACCCTAACCTACTAATCAAAGAATCATTAAAACATTTAAAAAAGTCTTTCTGAAATTCAATGTGCTTCTTCTGCGATGCCAGTATAGTAGGAAACCATTGTGCCTGTAAATGTGCAATTTGTGAAATATCCTGGCCTGTTAATTTTACTCCGTTTGCCAATTTTTCTATATCAATTGAATTTAATGCAACTGAACCTGTCCCCCCCCTCCAAATGGGTACCGTACCATCCTCTTCATCTTCTACAATAAGTATTGTCAGGAGGGAATGAGATATTAAAATGTATTACTGTTTTCTGGTATTCCTGTCCCACTACCGTACATATTGCTGGTACTCTGATTACTTGATCAGACTTGTCTGTGGGATTACTATTACAGGTTCTGACAATAAAAAGGCAAGGTTGTCTTCCAATAATTACTGAATCATTGATGCAGACTAATATATTTTCCTCCCGTAGCTCTATTCCAGACCCTTTTGCAGTACTGTTTACACAGTCAGTGTAAAATTGAAAGTTTGTCCTTTCCCTTTGCAGTATGAAGCATTTTATTACAGTATTGTTTTGCAAAGATATATTTGCTTTATGTTGTAGGAGATGGACATATACTTGTCCTCTGGCTGTCTTCCAGACTGTGACACTCTGGTCAAAGGAAAGGTTTCCAATGTGACATTTTCTTTCCCTGCATAAGAAAAGTTACATTGAGTTCTATTTGCAGTATCATTTACCCACCACAACCTTATATTAGTAATATTACTTCTGTATGCCTTTTCTGCCAGGGTCTCTGCTATCCATGGTGCTATTATACAATTAGAAAAAACTGTAAAAACAAAATAGATATTGGTTTAGCTAGCACATGCTTAAATGTAGATATATTTACATCATTTACATTTGCTGCTGACTGCCTTTTGCTCTTCTGTATTCCAAACAGGTGCACTTTAGGCAGCTTCATTTTTATTTTCTGAAAAAAAAAATACGCACATCACTTTTGTGACTTTATTTCTTCACTGCTTTTTAACTACTCTCATTTGATCTCTGTGCACTAGAACTGTTCTGTTTTTCTTTTTACCTTTTATTTTGTACACCAATGGACCTATTTACTCCACTACTTCAAAATGTCCCTGCCAATTGCTATCCCAAGGCCCTTAAATCTGGACTATTTTTACTAATACCTTTGTTCCACAGGGAAGGTTTTCTTTCAGCTGTAATAATGGGGCCTTTTTCCATAGATGGAAAGCTTGCTCTCTTGCATTGTAATCACATACCTCTGTAAGTTGTTATAACCATTCCTGATGCTCGCTGATTTCGAACATCGGCCTACGTCTGGTGTATCATAATCAAAAGGCAACTGTAATGGCATTATTCTCCCTGTCATGATTTCATAAGGAGATATTCCTGTCTTACTGTTGGGTGTTGCTCTTATACCCATAAGAATGTTTGGTAAATGTTTTACCTGTGTATTTCCCTTTTCAAGACATGCTTTTTTGAGACACTCCTTGAGATTATGATTCGTTCGTTCTACAATTCCATTTGACTGTGGGTGATAAGGCATATGAAATCTTTGCTGAATTCCTAACAGATTACACATTTGCTGTAATAAATCACTAACTAACTGTGGACCATTGTCCGACTCAATAATTCTTGGCCACCCCCAATGGCAGAAAATATTTTTCCATAAGACTTTTGCAATTGCTTTTGCTGTCATGGGTTTTGTGGGAATTGCTTTTACTCATTTTGCAAAAATATCCACTACTACCAGAAGGTATCTGTAATCTCCCTTTGTCATTGGCAAAGGACATGCATAATCTATTTGAACTGCATACCATGGACCATCTGCTGGCTGTACACGATGTAACTGAAGTTTTTTACTTTTAGCATTTACCTGCAAACAGATTAGACATTCTTCTACAATTAGCCTACAGGCCTTCTTTAAACTTGGATTCCAATACTTTTCTTTTACAACTCCCCATAGCTTACCAGCTCCTAGATGTCCTAATATTTGGTGATTTACCTTGACCAGCTGATGTGCTAACTGAAATGTCATGCAAAGCAACTCTAATATTTTTCTAGTGGAGTACGCATAGTACCCTCTTGGTGGTATTCCTGCAAGTATGCACTGTTCTGTTTCTTCTTTTAAACATTTCTTCTTTTGAATGTTTATGAAGTCTTCCTCAATTGATTGTTTATCTAGCTCTTTTAATGCACTGACCTCTTCATTGCTATATACATATCCTGGAAGCTGTATTCCCTTTTGTGCAGCTTGTTTTCCCATCGTGTCAGCTAATGCATTTAACCTGAAAGTTTCACTTGTCAGTTTCTGATGGGCTTTTACCTGTAAAATGCTGTATTGTCCCTGCTGGTTTGACATTGTTATTACTTTATATGGGTCTTTTAATATTTTAGCATGCCATAATGGTTTGCCTGCACTGTCTACAAATCCTCGTCTTACCCAGGTGTCCATATGTAATCTTAAAGTGTTTACTACATAAGCACTGTCTGAGAAAATATTAAAAGGATTGTAATACTTGAGTACATATAGTACTGTCTCCAATTCAACTCTCTGAGCTGCCATATACTCTGGTAATTTGATTAACTCAAGAGAACCCATCATTGGATTCTTTGGGACTACGGCAAAGCCTGTCCAGTATTTACCCTTGTCCCAAAACCATGCTCCATCCACAAAGACGGATGGTTTAAAATGGTCAAAATCAGATGCCAGAAACTGTACGTCAGGTGACATTGTTTTCTAAACAGTTATGCTGTTTTCCTTCATATCCTATGTGATTTGACAAATATTTGTCCCCTGTCTGTATGGTGACAGTTTTCATTCCTAAAAGTGCCATCCATTTTGCAAATACTGCATAACTAATACCATCCGTGATTTTATTCATTTCAAACTTGTCTACTAAAGCTTTTACTGCTTGATACAGTGTTTATACTACAATGCTGGAAAGTACAGACAGATACTCAGTTTGATTAATTGCCCAGTAAATAGCTAACAGTTGCTGAATGCATGGATGATGGCCCATTTCCACTGGGGTCATTTTTCTGCTGCAGAAGGTCACTGGACGTAATGTTTCTTCCATTCTACTGTTGCCACCATGTGGTCATTTCTGTAATAGTACTACAGATAATGTCTTGTTTCCTGCTGCTGCTTGCAATGCAAATGGTAACTGGTGTGGGAGCTATTAACTCTGGAGCTTGTGCTAACTTTACCTTCATTTGTGAAAATGCTTCATTTTCATGAGGTCCCCACTTTAAAAGAGTGGAGTTCTTTTGTTCCTGTAACATTTTGTATAGTGGGGCAGCCATAGCTATAAATTCTATATTATAGTTCATGATTCCCATGAATTTGTGTAAATCTGCTATTGTCAACTGCTTTTCCATTTATAAAATGCCTTGCACTCATATTGGGCAAGGAGAATTTTCTGATGGTTTAATGATAGTACATAGAAATTTAACTTCCTGTGTTATGAACTGAATTTTTTCACTTTTAAACTTAAATCCTGTCTGCTGCAGAGTATGCAAAAACTTTTTTAAGAAGCCATATGTACTCCTCCAGACTGAGTTAATATATCATCAATGTAATGCAGTACTGACTCATCTTTTTCTAAATGTTGCGGGGACCCAGCCATCTGATGAAAAATAACTGGACTATTTCAAAATCCCTGAGGTAATCTTGTCATGACATACTGCTGATTTTTAAATGTAAAGGCAAATTGTGGCCAGTCTCTCCTCCTGAGTGGTACATCGAAAAAGCCATTTGCTAAATCTATTACTGTAAATACTTACTTTGTGGTTTAATACGTGCAACCAGTTCTGGAACTCCCAGAATTAAATGTGCTCTAGGAGTTGTGTACTGATTAACCTTTCATAAATTAATGACAAGTCAGTAACTACCATTGTTCTTCTCAACTGGCCAGATTGGTGAATTTGTGGGACTGTTACCTTTTTTATGATTCCTTCCTTTCCCATTCTGAAATACATTTTCTGTATGTTCGTCTGCCTCCCAAGGAATGGAATACTGCTTTTCAAATGATGGTATGTAGTCCTGATCACTACCCACCCCTACTGGCATTTCTAGTTTTCTACAATCACATGGTCCCTTGAACCACAGGATTGGGAACTGCTGTTGTAAATGCTGCCATGCATCCTCACTGTCTGTATTTACATGCCCTGTAGGCTTGTCAGGTTTTTCAGGCAGAGAGATTGCACCGCAAACTGCAGTTACCTCTCCCTCTCCCTTTTCCCTGTCTCCAATCCACAAATTACTCCGAGGCAAATCAATTACTATGCCCAAAGGTCCTAAAATGTCCATACCAATAATGGTAGTTGAACAGGATGGCTGCATTAAAAATGCACCCTTCTATGACTGCCCTTCTTGGTGAAACTTTGTCTAAATCTTGGCTACTTACTGCATAGCATCTTGTACCATTAAATGCCAAGATGCAAGCCATTTTCATGGGATTTACAGGTAACTGTCTATTTGTGATGGATACTGCTGCTCCAGTATCCAATAAAACATTTTGCCATAGTGACCCCTCTACCCAGATATCAATCAATGGTCATCCATCTCAATCATTTTTAAAGGTATTCAGGAAAGATACCAGAGCTTGGGGGGGTGCACACCCATATTGTAAGGGAATCCACTCATTCTCATCTTTATTGTCAAATGCAACATGGCACACTGCATGTTTTTGTTGTCATCTTCCTCTGTGTCTGAGTGATCCACATATTTAGATTTTTCAATATCTTTTTGTAACTGTTGCCTAGCTATCTTTTCTGCCTGCTCTTCCAAATATTTTGGATTTACATGCAAAGCTGCCTGAAAATCTGTGGGACATACATCCCCTTTCCCTGTGTATTGATGATTCTTATAGCTGTCTTTACCAATATTGTAAGGTCTCTGTACATTGACTTGTTTCTGACTTGTCTTGTTAATCTTTTGGCTGTGTTTTTGCAAACATGCTCTGTTCTTCCTCCTCCTTGCACCAGACTTTGTAATGGTCAGAATTTTGTTGAACATGCCCTATTTTTCTACAGGAAAAGCATGTTAGCACCTTCTGCTCATCACCTGCTTTTAAACCTGGACCCAGAAGTGCTGACATGGCTCTCTCTGATGGGGGTTGATCACACCATCATCCTTTACCTTGACATCTTACCTCACTTATTACATCAAGTGGAACACTATTTTCTTCTAAGGCAAAAATGTGATGAGTATAATGTCCCATCATCAGCCATAGTCTGTCTCCTCATTAGTCTTTGTATTAAGTCAGTGAGGGTATCTGAAGTTTCCTCATAAATACATTTAATATCCCTGGGGACCCCCTATATCTGCTCTAAAAAGCAATGTATTAACTGTTTTTGTATTTTCCTTTGTTGCATGTCCCTTTCTGACTTTTGATAGATGATCTGGAATGCTAGTTTAAAATGGCCAGCTTGCTTCATTAATTTATCTGAGAAGGTGATTTTGAAATTATCTAACAACTTAGCTGGTAGAGGCTGCCCCTGTGTATGCCATGAGATCAGTGGTCATGCAACCTACTTTACTGTCTAATTTTTAAGCATCCAGATTTAACTGGATGAATGTTTTAAAACATTTGAAAATAAAAATTCAAAAGCATCTGAGTAAGGCATCTTGTCCATACATCACATCCTGCTGTGTATGCTACCCATTCTTCAAATGTGAGCATGTTGTAAAATATGCCTTTTTTATCATTCCACTGTGGCATGCTTTGTAGCAGCCTTGACTGTGTGTACAAATCTGCTGGAGTTCCCTGCTCTATGACCTGTGCTGGCTTTGCCTTTTGCAGTTCTTCTTTTAACTCTTCTATTTGACCGTTAGCTCATATTACCTTATCCTAAACTAACCAGCTGTTCCTTGTCCGGTAACTGTTGCTTAAGAGTTTCAATTTCTTTCTGCAATTCTTTACGGGTTTTATGATATTCACTAACTAGATTTTCCTTCTCTTGTAACTGCTGTTTAAAAATTTCAGTTTCTTCATGTTTTCTGATACTTTTCAGTAGTCTGCTCTGCCTAACTGCAGAGTCCCTATGCACCTTTGGCAAAGTGTTCATACATCTTTTTTAAACTTCCTGAACACATTTTGTCTTCTTTTAAGAATTTATTAAACTCTTCTGTTAATTTATCATGAACCTCATCCCTGTCCTTATCTGTTTTTTGTTGCATAGTGGCTTCTTTCCACTTTTGTACATAGTCTCTAAAGGGTATAACAAGATCTACCAGAGATTCTGTCAGTAATTGATTTGACTGCTGTTGTAGCTCTGAAATCAATGTTTTACACAAAGTGACAGGACATAACTGCTTAATATATGGATATAATGTAAGTGTATCACCCCGATTTGGATCTTTTCCATCAGAAGATTTTTCTCTACAGTTTAGCTTTTCAGCAATGGCCTGAATTGTACTTTTATGACATTGCACACAGAAAGTGGTTTCACATGACTTGTACAGTAAACATTTACTGTCAAACCACACATTCTTTTGTTTGAGATACCAGTTAAATGTTGTAACCCATTTGCATAATGCCTGTACATTAACTTGGCCTTGTAAGGTTTTACATTTACCAATATGCTGTTCATACCAACATTGCATTCTGCCCCAGATTTTAGCTGGTCATTCTGCTACATTAAGAGTAAAACTCTGTTCACATTTTTTACTATGATCCCTAATGGCATCCATACTGTGTGTGACACAAAAAAAAGTCTTAACATACAGCAGATAGGTGATCAGGCTGCTTTTCTGCAGATGGCTGGAAATTCCCCTGTAGTCACTCAAAAAGCTTGTGAAATAAAACTGGTAGCTGTAGATTTGAAACCTTGGAATTCACCAACCTAGAAAATGTATTGCACTGCAGCTATACTGCACGGCAGTTTCATTGCGAATTCAGACATCTGAAAACTGTACTACTGCAAGCTGTATAAGACCAGGGTGATCCTATTCAGCACTCACTCATATGCGCAAGTTTTCTTTACTGGAGTGACACTATGCAGGGCACCACTCCCCCTGTGTTTGAATCCAGGCTAGGCTCGCCACTGATGAATTTTAGCAAACTGATGAATTTATCATACAGTATACTTGACAGTATTGTATTGTACTTTAACCAACTTTAGTACAGTTACTTATAGAACAACGTATAAATATAATAAATGACACATGCTATACATTACAGCTTATAGCTTTTTAATGTACAAGGTTCCCTTTTCGATATAGATGATAATTCTCCATTTATCTCAGAACTATGTACCTTCAAAATACCCAGCTACCAGCATTTAGTTTTACAGTCTTTTTGTACAGTTTGTGTCACTCCATCTGAATAAAGCCAATACTTTGGTACTGGGTTGATGTCATGTAGTCTGCTGATAAGCTGATTTTTGTTCTATTTCAAGGTAAATTATTGTGACAACCTTCAAGACTTAGGGAGTTATTCTTGTCTCTGGTCTATCCTTGCACCTGTGCTAGTAATCACTTTAGGAATTAGGGAGTCATCCTTATTTTCAGTTCTCCTTGTAGCTGTGCTAGTCACAGAACAGTTTTAATCACATAGTATGGATGCCAAACATACATAGTAACTACTGTATTTTTATACTTTTGTATTTATTTTCAGAAAATAAATTTTTAAACCTTTAATATACTCTAACAGTTTTGTTATATTTGATTATTTACAATGCATGATTGAGACAAGTCAGTGAGTTGGGGGTGGGAAATTAACATCAAAGGCTCTAATTCAACCTACAGAATTAAAAACTGTAAATGCAACACTAACTACCATAGCCCAAGTAACACCTACTAATTACATGGGTCAGATTTCTCAAACTTGAACAATGTACCATGGTTATTACTTCAAAAAGAGCATCAAACTCTGCTACATTTTTAATGCCGTCATTCAAACATTCCTTAAAATGCCGTATTAGAGATGCCTAATAATAAAAATCAGTGGAAGGAAAATGTGATGTAGGGTTGCTTATTCTTTGAGGCTTGATGACAACAAAACTTCTGATATAAATGTACACCACCATCCCTCTACTAATGTACTGTACCATTTACAATGGTGTTGTCTTATTATTGGCAATATGATCCATGTCTATAAATCATACTGTTGGCATAAGTGTAGTGTGCACTGTTACTGTACATAGTGGCATACTATAAATATATATAGTTTACAATCAAAACTTGGAAACTGTATTGCTCGATCGGCATGTGGTCTACTTGCAGTTTTCAAGCTGGCAGAATGTCAAATCCAAATTGATCGACTACACTACAGTGAATGGGTAGTGTAGTTCGAACATTTGGGTTCAACATTGTGCAGGGAGGTCAAGGTTCAGTGAGCAGCAGGGAATTAGCTCATTTCCTCACTGTAGTAAGATCTTAGAGTTGGAATATTTAATGTGCAGGGGTGCAAAGGGGGGAGTAGCCCCATGAAAAATAGAACAATTAATGTACCGTTCACTGTATAGTGTAATGGTACGTTAATGCATGGGTGAGTGACATGACCTATTCCTATGTCGAACTCATTGAACCTGGGATTTCGGTTATGTCATTTCCAATATTCTGCCTTTTAGACATTTCAGAATTCAAGATTTCACATCGACGTTGTGATCATTCGACCGACCCATTTTCCAGATTATGATAGTAAACCTATATATATATATATATATATCAGAGACCTTTGATACTTTGCTTCTTGTCTTCCTCTGCTTGGCACAATAATATATTCCATAAAATAATATATTCATCATAGTCTAGCATTAGCATTTAATAGATGGCCATTTGCCCCTTCCCCCCATCACATAAAACATAAAAATACATTCTGTTTTTAGAAGGCAGCCTTGTGTGCAATGCATTATTCTTAATTTATAAACCACTTATCTTTATAAAATGTGTCCCATTATAGAAACAGATATGGCAGATATGGAATTAATGAATGCATTCAACTGAAACTAGTAATGTTTTGTAGCACTGAAGACAATGAGTTCCAAATAAGGAGCTCTATCCCAGCCACTTTTTGCTCCATGTCCTACACAGTATTAGGAATCCTAAAGGTTGAAACACTGTTTGTTCTACAGGAACAGTAAGGTACTTAGACTGGTTATGTAGTTGGGTATAAATTAGAAAATGTCTTCCTGCCTGTCTGCCTGTTGCTTATTTTCTGTACTTTTTCCTTGTCTCCTATTTCTCACTTTCTTTTTTAGTCATTGTTTATTACTACATGTTTTCCATCCATCAGTGGCTCAGTCCCTGTCCTAAACTCTTCATCCCCAGTGACCATCTTTCCCTTAATATACTACTTGGTTTTCTCCACTGCCTCCGATGTCTGTCTGCTCAAGTGTTTCACTTCCTGCTATAGCATTATCATGGTGACTGAAACTGGTTCTTAACTGTTGACTGTGACTAGTATTTCCCTAGCAGGTTACACCAGATCATAGGGGTTCCTCAGTTTGGCTGTGTATAAAATTAACCTTTGAGCAAGAAGTTTGGTGGGAATTCTCTGCCCTTCTCAATCTTCTCTCTCTTTTGGTCCAGCTCTCATTCTGCCACCCCCCACCCCCCATTCCCTCTCAGGTTTTGTCTTTCCTTATTCTTCTTGTTTTTTTCTCTGTATCAGCCAATAAGAAAGTGCTAACTAGGGGTATGCATGAGCTATCCTCTTCCTGGCTGTTTGTAAATAATGCTTGCTGCACCTTTGTGACATTCAGCATATTCTACTGTGAATTCCAGTACTTATATCATATTTCCAATTACACTCCATAATTAAATTAAGAACGCCTTTAATGATCACACATAATTTAAATTGGCAGTCTTTCTGCCAAAGGCAAACTGTATTGACTAATAGATAATGCACTGTCCATCCCACCTCCCCTCTCAGCTTCCTCTTATACTGCATCAAGCAATCAAGGCATAGTATAATCTCACAGTTTGTAATCTAGTTGTACCTACACCAATAAAAATTATAGCTAATTATTTCTGTTATTATAAATAACCAATAATACCTGAAGATGTGTGCATCAGATTTTTTCAGATTGTTTTTAGAAAATATATTGTTTCAACAGCAAAGTACTATACACTTTAAATAAGTGCAAAATCCCCAAATAGTCACTTTACAATGCATATAATAATTATAGACCTTTAATATTTTCAGTATATTTCTTTAATAAAGTGTGTCATTTATTGAAAATTTTAAAATCAGGGGTGTTTTCTTGACTTGCTTCTCTTTCTGACATAGTTCAGTGCTTAATACAAACAAATCCTGCGATGATGGTATTCTTCTTTTCTCCAGTATTTAATCATAATTTAATTTTTGAAAAAAAACATATTCCACATATTAATGTATATTAAGTTTTTATAATGTATCTAGGAACTAGTGAATTAATGAGTACCAACATTCATGTTCGATTACAATTTTCTCAACACAATGCTCTGAAAAAGTCCTGAATCTTTTCCCAAAACTTAGTCCACTTGATGTAATCAAAAAAACAGATGATGTCAATCAACTTTTGTTATGTATCGTCACCTACAGCAACTTGTAACTCCTTTTTATAGTTGTTAACATTAACCATATTTATTTTATTGTTTGTTTTATATTCATATATACATTATTTAATTTGATGTTTGAGGCCCTTGATTCTCCTGGTAAGGAACCTCTGTGGTCTCTCCAGATTCTGCATGTGCTTTGTGAGGTTACGGCAGAAAGGGGCATTGTACTCAGTACTGGGTCTTATAAGGGAAGAATACAAGGGATGTTATGACTACCTTGTCAGTGTTTGAGATACCCTTACTAATGAGGTGGGTCATGTAGAAAGCTTTCTGTAAAAAACGGCGGTAATATGGTGGTCAAAAGTTAGTTTGCTATCAATCTGGGTCCCCAAGTCCCTCATGACTGATTGTGTGCTTAGGACCTTATTATTAATGTAATAATTTGTGGGGACGTCACACTCCCCAAAGGGAATGATGATGCATTTTTTGGCATTCAGTTTGAGGCATTGTTTCTGGCACAAGTCATTTGTTTGGGTGAGACCCTCTTGAAGGATGTCCACATCACTAGAGAAATTCCTGACCGCACCCAGCTTGCAGTCATCTGCAAACTTGGTCAGCTATAGCCCACTGGTTTTGGCCTGCACCTCAGAAAAGTATATCACAAACAACAGGTGCCCCAAGATGATCCCTGGGGTACAACACTCATTATGGGTCTACTGCTTGAAGTGGCTTCCCCTGTTTTGACTAGATGGGTTCTATTAGTGAGCAGTTTGCTACCCATCTGGTAACATATAGCTTGATGCTTAGTTGAGAGAGTTTATCTATAATACCTGAGTGGGGAATAGTATCAAAGGCTTTGGCCAGGTCAAGGTAGGCAGTGTGCACCATCTTCCCCTTGTCCATGGCTTTGGTTACTGTCTCAAATAATTCAACCAAATGTAACATGCACAACCTCCCTTTGATGAAACCAAACTGTGTGGGATCGAGTGTTTGGAGGTTATCAATGTGCTTGTTAACGAGGTCCATGATAATCCACTCCATGGCCTTGCAGATCAGGCTAGTTAGGCTGATGAGTCTATAATTTCCTGGATCAGTGAACGCACCACCTTTGTGCAAAGGGATGACAGTGACTGCCCTCCACTCAGCTGGGATGAAGTTGGTACTCAGGCTTTGGTTGAATAGTGTGCCTAATGGTGCAGCAGGTTCCTGCCTGAGTTCATGTAGGATGCAGCCTGGGATGTTATCGGGTCTCAGAGAGGTTGTATTTTATGCCTTTGAGGGGACAGTGATGACTTGCTCCCTAGAGATAAGGGGAGGGGGCAGGTACTGAGAATGTCCTGATTCACTGATGGGGAGAGAGAGGGGTGAAGTTTTCACTGAACTTATCTGCCAGCAGGTTGGGTATATCTACAGTGTTTGTGTATGTGGTGTCCTTGACCACCAGTTCTGAGCAGATCTGGGTGCTTCTTTTGAGAATGCAGACGTATGTGAAGTAGGCCTTATGATTGTCTTTAGTAGATGTGGCCAGTTTGCACTCGAAGTTTGCTTTGGAGGATTTCACTAGTGCTCTTATTTGCTTGTTCAGGCTAAGGAGAGATTGTTTCCAATTAGGCACCTGCTCCTTCTTGGTCCTGGCAGCAATTTTTTCCTTTTATTATAGAGTTTATTTATTGCAGATGTCCACCAGACAGGTTTGCTGTTCAATGAAGAGGAGGATTTCATCCTGTCGGGTATTCCTGATTCCATGAAGTTACATAAATGCTCATACAGTACTTTGGTGTAGGTTTGGACATATGTGACAGTTCCTATGGAGGGGGAGGGAGCTGTGAAGCTATTTATACGTTTCCTCAGGAGGTTGTAATCAGCTTTGGAGAAGTTTTTTGTTTGAGTCTAGCTGGGGGGGGTCAGGGGAGATGGTGACTTTGATTGTGACTGATTTGTGGTCAGATCTTACCAGGGATGATGACACTGTAGGGATGCTGCAGTGGTTACTCATGTTGGTTAATACCAAGTCCAAGATATTTTCTCCTCTTGTGGAGGTGTTGACCAAATGGTCCAAGGCATTTGCTTTGACAAAATCAAGGAATCTTTGGGCATTTGTGTTTTTGGCATGATTATTTCTTCCAATATATGGCTGGATAGTTAGTCGCCCAGGATCAGGGTAAAGGGTCGAATCATGATAGATTCGAAGAGGTCCAGATAGGTGGAGTGGGCATCTTGAGTCAAAGTTGGGGCCCTGTAGTTAGCTATGATTTGAATACGGGTCTTGTCAATGGTTAACTGCACCTGGAGTGTTTCCTGCGCATCATAATGTTTGACCATCCTGGTGGTGTGTATGTCTTTAATGTATATTGAAACTCCACCACCTTTGGCCTTACTGCCCGCAGTTTGGGATTTGAATGTATGATAGGATGAATAACCAGGTAAGGCTGGGGTGTTCTCCACAGCTTTGAACCAGGTTCCTGTGACTGCATAAATACCAGCATCTTCCAGGGTTAAGAATGCTTGCAATGAGTGCAGTTTCATGTTTAGACTCCTAGCATTTAGCAGCATGACCTTTAATATACATTTTGATGAAATTTTCATGTTGGTAGTTTTGACCTCATGGCATTGCCTAAAAAAGGCACTATGGGGGAGGCAAGAGCCTTTGCCAGGAGCCTGAAGCTCAAGGGAGACAGATGTAGGCCATCTCTGGCATAGCATCATGGTTTGTCAGTCATGTCATCCCAGGCTGTCAGGTACTGGATCCCCTTGGAATAACAATAGAAAGTAAGCCAATTGTTAAAGTTAATCATTTTTTGTTTGTATTGAGGCATCATTCTGGGTGGTGATAAAATGATGCTTAAGGCTAGGAATATACCTGCCTGGAACACACATTCAGTGAGCTCGATCTTGTCTCTCTTTATATAGTCTAGGCCATTCATGCCAAAATGGACTATGACAGAGTCATAACAGTATCTGTAGAGGGACTTGAGTGTATGGGTGAAATGGTGGATTCTAGCACCCAACAAACAACTAACCGTGACTTTCCTTATCCAGCCTGGTGAGGGGCACATCTTTGTGTCTCACAATGGAGTATCCTTTGACTAATATGTTGGGTTTATGTTTAGGCCTTAGTGGTTGTGAGACACAGGTATGTGGACTATGTGTAGTGTGGTGGGCAGTGGATTTCGTGTTTGTGTTTGCCTCAGATATCTATTTTGTTTGGATATGTTTTTGTTGAGGACCTTAGCATATGTGGGAGTGTTTTGTGTAGGTCTGGGTGTTGTCTGAGGTGTGGTGTTTGTGTGGACAACCTTCTCAGTCCCAGATATACTGGCTTGTAGGGGAGAGGGCAATGACTCTAGGTGCTTGATGTAATTACATCTCTCACAAATTGAGTTCCTAGGTGGTAGTAGTAGTAGTAGTAGAGGGTTGTCTGTGTACATGAGGCAGTTGCTACACTGCCTCAGGATGCACATATCAACCAGACTGGCAGGAGAAAATGTAGGAAATTGTCCATCTATATTTGTAAGAAACTGAGGGAGAAAGGCCACAGAGAGCTAAGAGGTTAATGGGTGGAAGGTCTAAGTACTACAAGGTGATCACACAATTGCTACTAAGGGAAAATGTGAAGCTGGAATACCTAGAAAAAGGTTAAAATCATGCAGCTGCAGCAAACCTGTATCTAGACTATGCTACTCAATTTAAGGTTAAGAACACATTAAGAAATCACAAAGAAACACAGATTAACCACTTATAGACAAAATAACAGAACTCAAAGTATGAAAAATACAGTTAAACAGTAAAGAAATGCAGAAAAATGCAGTTAAACAGTAATGAGTTTCAGTAGATAGCAATGAAATATAGTTAATCAGTAAATTGATTTAAAACAGTGCAAACATGATAAATTAGCTCACAATCACAACAGTAAAAAACAGCCCAAATAAAGCAGCAACTCAGTAGAATACTGTCATCAGTTTAATAAGGCTACTGACAAGCAGTAATAAATGCAGCAAACTAAATGCAGTTGAACTCCTAAGCACAAGCAGCAAAATGAAGTAGGAAGAAGCACGCATTTGTAATACAACATGAGGAGACAGAAGATAATTCAAGGTTGGGAAACTAAAGGGGTGGGCCTTCACAACTTATCTCACTGTACACAGTAGAATGAGCTGATGTAGTGGGACTGGTGGGAGTGTCCAATATCAAATTTATAGTAGATGCGGGCAACACAAAGCCACCAAGCTTTAATATCATAACAGCAGCTGGGTGAGTGGGTGGGATACACAAGACTAGAACAGAGGTAAGGACTGAATTCACTAAGTCTAAAAAAACAGTTGCACTGTTTAAACAGATATGCAGCAAATGTTATATGCAGCAAATGTTTTAGTAAATCAGAAGTGCAGAAAACAGTTGAAAATAAGCACTTATCTTTTCCAGTATCACAGCAGAACAATGGCAGAAGGCCTCTCTCACTGCAGCTTTGAGCAAACAAGTACAAACTGGTTTAAACACTGGCTATTTAAGGCAGAGAAACAGGAACCAGCCAAATTATTCAATAAAAAATGAAAAAAACACAGCCTTGCAGTAGTGACTCTAGCTAGTTCGGACCAGACAGAATTCCCCCTCCCATGAAGAAACAGCTATGCTCTCTAGACAAAAGATTTCACTACAAGCTCCAAAGGTCACAAACAGTAATAGATATTCATCTCTATGCTAGTGTTTTTCAAGTACAGTAACGAGTAAAAACAACAGACAAAAAAGAAGACAAAGATCAGAACAGAGGTAAGGATTGAATTCACTAAGTCTAAAATACAGTTGCACAGTTTAAACAGATATGCAGCAAATGTTTTAGTAAATCAGAAGTGCAGAAAATAGTTGAAAATAAGCACTTATCTTTTCCAGTCTCAAAGCAGAGCAATGGAGGAAGATCCATCTCAGTGCAGCTTTGAGCAAACAAGGACTAACATTTCAAACAACTAATTTATATTTAAACTAAAAAATTGTCTACATTTTCATACTTAGAGATATGTTTTAATTCATAATTTAATCAAGTTTATGATTTTAGAATATTTCATTAAAATTGAAAGTCAATGCAACATCCCTACAGTGGTTTTATATTCTTTATACAATAATGAGTATTGTATTAATGCTGGGTTTCTGCAATAAAAAGGAATAGCCTTGAAAGCTTAGTGTGTCTTTCCAGTTGAGGTCACTTATTTGCATTTGTTTTCTGGGCTAGAGCACTGATGTCAATGGAACTTTTCACACTCAGTCCAGGAGAGGTGTCTGGTGAAGTGACTTGCTTAGAGACAAAGAGGCAATGGAGGCTGAGAGAATCAAACCTTGCACCACTGAATCACAGGAAACAGCTATTAACAGCTCCTTAATCCTCTCAGCCAACAGCCAGACTAATCCTCTAAGTCATTCTTAGCAAATGCGTAGCTATACTGCAAACCATTAACTCATGAGAAAGAAGCTTACACATACCTAGAGAAACTTTAAAGAAATACTCTCATATTACAGTTATTAAAATTGAAGATTTATGAATTTAATATGAATTCATTTATCCATTAGTTTTTGAAGGTGACAGTTTTCCAGTTCTACAAAAGACACAACACTGCCCCACGATAGGAAACACTCCAGGATGAAATGTATCACAAAGTTTTATTCTTCTGGTACCTCAGCCTTTTGCTGTCGTAGAATAATACAACAATAAAATCACATCCCTTTATACTCCACTTTTCCAGTTCTACTCTGCTAGGTTTTTTTCAGTAAGCCAGCTGATCAGTCCATATTATCTGAAGGATTATAAATGTTATTCTGAACATGTGAAAACCTAGCTTTCAATCTCTTGCCTCCAGAATCTGAGGAAAAATTCAGAAATAATCAGTGACAAATTAAAAAAAATAGTTCAATTAATCAGTGAAATTGACAGAAAAGAGCATGTGAAATTACTATGTATTTTCTGAATTAAAATAAATCTGTAACTCTACACTTAATAAATAATGTAAATAATTAAAGTCAGATTTTCAAGCAGTTGGGATGGAAAGAGCAAAATTTTGAACCAAAATTAGGGACACCTCTGAAAATTAGGGATAGTTGAGATAACTTCTAGTGAGTTAAAAGTTCTTGTTTCATGAACAAGATACAGTACAATTATGTAGGAACAGGCTAATGAACTTTATTGCACTTTCAATTATTTAATTAGAAGAATTCACATTTTTCTTTTTCCAGTACTTTAGTGGGATCATCATAATCAAGTTTGATTTTGCTCCCCTCAATTATAGTTGGAGAACTGAACCAGGAAGATCTTAAAACTAGTCTGTTGTTTATAACAGAGATACATTTAACTATGCTTGATTTGAGAAGAGGCATTTTCTTTGTTGACAGTTTACATAAAGCTATTGGCTCACTTAATATCATGAGATAAGGCTACTGGAAGATTTAACATTTTGGACACTCAGAATAAAAAAGAGTTTATTAGGTTAACACCTTAATGTTCTTCTAGAATGCACACATTCCTTCTCTTTCTATATTCCAGATTATCTATCTTCTCCAAAAGCCAATTATGTTTTCAGTACAAATTCCAGCTAAGTTCCTTTTCTGTCACTCCTCCATCCATTTTGTTTGATATTATTTATCTAATGACTATGTTCAATTATATTTTAAATAGTTCAGTCTGCTTGTTGCAGTCCTCTTTAACACCATTTGTTTTTATAGCCAGTTTGTCTATCTTTAAAGACTGCATGCTAGAAATTTGCAATAAGGATATTCATAGATATTTTTCCAAAATGGGTCTATTTCTTTTTAGGCAGTGTATTCTATTCTTTTTCCTTTATTTGCCAGTCCTATCTAGAACTACTTTGGGTCATCAGTGAATTGCTTATTTTGTAATTTCCCTTTATAGTTATCTGCGTATTTTCTAAGTTTTTTCTGGATGTGCTAATATCTTTAGTTTATTATTTGCAATTTGTTCTAATACTGCACATTGCTTTTACACATCTATCTTTTAAGTATTTTTGTTGATCTGTTCCCACTTTTATACCCTTCTAATAGAGAAACTTCTCTTAATTGCTTTATAGTTTTCCCTGTTTAATACCTCCATGTTGGCATTTGATTTCTTATCGCCTTGTATTTATGTGGTAAGGCTTTATCTGTTATTAATTTAGCTACACTGTAATATATACCCTATTTACTTCTGTTATATAACATGGATTTCTGTTGTTTACTGTGCTCACTTGTTTTGCTTTATCAGGCTTCTACCATTTTGGTCTTGACATTCTATAATGTGTCTGTCTCAATGATCTTAATATGTCTATCCATCTCTGTTAAATCAAGCAAAACTTCCCTCAAATCATTTTCTTCCAAATTGAGGGCACATTCTTTGTTCTCCATTTCCTGCAGCCATTCTACAGAAAGTTCCAGAACATCATCTTGTGACTGTTGCTCTTTCATATGGGAACACACTGGCATATCACTCCCCAACATTGACTGTGTCAGAATTGTCACCGTTTCCTGTCCCTTTCCATGCTGCCTAACTCCAACTGAACTTTTGTACTGGTTTCCTACTGAAGGCTCTACAGTATCTTCATGTAATCAGATGATTCCTGTTTCACTTGTTTCTCTTTAATTTGGGGACTTACTGTTCCATCATGTCGTGATGTTACCTGGGTTGGATTTTCTACACTTTGCAGGTAATCTATTACTTCAGGTTCTATTTCTTTAAAGGACAATAATGGTATTCTGTTATTAAATGCTCAAATTCTCTGTCCTTTTTCTCCCTATTTACTGTCCCTGTTATTAATAAACAACAATACAGCATGTAAAATATTTTAAATCTACTGTTTTTCTCCACTAGAACAATACCTTACTCTACTCTGGTGGTTTCACTTTCAAAAAATCTTTGTCCTGCCCTGATAAAGCTTGCTGCAGTCTACAATTCAGTGATGTCATCAACACTTATGAATACGGGTAGTTTTCTGGTCAATTCCTTCCCCAAACTGACATTTCCACGACCTTCCTAAAAGCCCACCCATGCTGTGATATCACAGCTGCCTTTTTTTGCTACCTATACAGAAAGTAAAAGCTAGAACAAGGAAACAGTACACAAGTCAAGTCTCCTGCTGTGGGCTGTCAATCACAGGTGGTAACAGCTCAAATTACCCTTAGCACTTTAACAGCTAGGAAAGTTAGGTGTGAAGGGGGATGGGAGATGAGTCAAAGTAATACAAATTCAGGCTTCACAAAACACTGCAGCTTGGCCATTGTAAAAAGAAGCAGCAGTAAAAAGCACTTTGAAAGTCTGTTCTGTGGCATTTGCACTGTGTGTTTTACGTAGTCACTGAATGGCATGAAATGTTACTTAAAACTGACTGAAAGACAGCAGTATATGCATGTAAAATCAATGCAGTGACAGAAGCTTCAGGAAGAAATAGGCATACATGACATATTTTTTTACAGCTAAGCTCTGCATTATGGAACAGACTAAACAATCAGAATTATTTCAAGGTGCCAGACCCCATGTAGTCAGACTTAGAAATTACATATAAAAATATTTAAAAACCTGTAAATAGTTTCAGAGTGGTGTTAAAATGTAGGAAACACCAAACCGAGATGAAATAAACATGTTTTTTGAGTCTGTGGGTGCGGTTCTCCTTTAATTTCTCTATTACTAATCCCTTTTTCTGCTTTATCCTTTTGTTTTCTTATTTTATTTGTACTGTAAAAGTTTCCATATCCAGATGCCTTTGCCTGCATTTCTCTTCAAATATTCAAACCTCTTTTTTAATTTCTCCAAGTCTGAGTTTCTAATACCATGGTGGGAATGGACCCTATTCCTAAGTGAAAGTATGATTAAAGTTCATGAAATTAGTATTGCTTCAATCTTTGATGGTAGCCAGAAGTGCTCTTTGCAGCACCCACAATGTGCCCAGTAATAACTCCTCCTGCAATTCACATGGAGTTACATGTATCGGTAACATATCTAAATACGATTGTAGATTCTTTTTTATAAGACCCATTGCTCCTACTACTACCGGAACTGTCTAGGTATCTTCCACATTGCTCTCATTTCTGCCTGCAAATCCTAATATTTTATGACTTTGAGTCTCTCTATACACAAGACACTGTAGTTAATGGATGTAGGAATTTTAATGAGAAGTGCTTTTCTCTGCTTTTCATGGACCACTATATCTGGTTTATATGCATCTATCTTTTAAACTGTTGGTAATGGTGATCCCATGTTTTGCAGACTTCATCATTTTCTATGATGATTTGTGGGTCATGTTTCCAGTGTTTTTCAGCTATTTCAATATTATAATGTTTGCACAATCCCCAGTGCAACAGTCTTTTTTGAACAGCTTTATTGAGATAAATATTGTCAAATAAACATAAACTAGATATGTACATTTTTCAAAATGAGTGACATAAAATGAGAAAATTAAACAAAGATTTTAAACTATATACAATGACATTCTCCACAAGAATCAAATATTAATAAACAAGTGCATTAAAATAAGATTATAAAAGAATTTGCATTACTTGTTCAATAAATCATATACTTTTTCCACATATTAGATGAATTAGTATTCCTAGAAGATCTTACAGTATTGGTCAAAATTTCTAAGTTACAGACTTCAAGAAGTAAATTTTTGAATTCAATTATTGAGAGTGAAGTATGAGACTTCCAATTTATTGTAATGATTTTTCTGGCCATTGATAGAATTGACCAAATCAGAGGATGATTAGATTCTCTGATACAATTAGGAACATGTGTGTTAAATATAACTAGTGATTTATAAAGATAAAAATTATCTATAAAAATAGCTTGTAAAAAGGAATTAACATCTGTCCAAATTGTATTTAATTCTATACAATCAAACATCATGTGTGCCCAGTCTGCATTAACAACTTTGTTACATCTCCAACAATTGGTGTCCTTTTTATTAAATTTATTTTTAAAAAATGGGGTAATAAAAGACCTATGCAAATACCTCCATGTAAAAATTTTCCAATTAAGTGATGAAGTGGTTACACTTGATGACTGTAAGATATTTATTTTCTCAGAGCCAGTAGGGGATAATTATTAAAGTAAAATAGTTCCAATAACTTTCTGAAGGGTCATCTAACTCAAATTTGATTGCTTTATATAAATGAGATCAAATATTTTTAGTTGTAAAGCTATTATCATAAATTGAAATAATTTAGGTATTGTATTTTTTGTTGTTAAAGACATAGAATCCATTTTGTTTAGAACATATAGTGCAACAGTCTTGACACATTCTTATGCCATTCTGTACACAGCCCTTCTGCCATTAGTATGTCACATCCAGCAGCAAGGTGTGCAACTGTTTCCAGTTCTGTTTTACAAAATCTACATTTGTCCATTTCTCCCATATTTAATGGACTCTGTAAACTAACATGTATGTAGTCCACTATCCTGGGCTGCAAAAATTAAACTTTCATCTTTTGACTTGAATTCTTCTCTCATTAACCATTCTTGCAGTTGATCCTGATCAAAATGAGGTTGTCCCAGGAATTTTCTTTACTTGCAACTATATTTATGCATTTTCCACACTCTTGCCTTCTTATCTGATCCTTCACCTTATATTCTTTCTTCTGTTTTTCAGCACATTTAGTTGATGCCTGATTTGTATCGTCTTCTGGTTGGATTTCCATTCCCACTTGACACCAATATGCTTCTACTAGACAAAGCCTGGAAGTCATCTTAGATTTATTCTTCTCATGTTTCAAAACTTTCACTATGTTTGGGTCTTGTGAGGTCAGCAGATATGTATGCAGTCCCACAATTGACATGTAATCAGTTTTAAGGAGGCCTATATCTTCTTCGGAACAGGGAATATATAATCTTGGTATGCACTGATTTTTATAAATCATTTGATAAGCATGGAGGATCCTTCTTGTTTTCCTGTCTAATCTATCAATCACCTTTTGGGGCCAGTCAGTCACTCCAAAACTGTAAGTTAGGACAGGAAGAGCAAATTGGTTTATAGCTTGAATTTTGTTCCTAGATGTCAACGCTGTTTTCAGGATTAATTTAAGTCTTCTAAAATATTCCTTGCTGAGTTTTATTTGAATTTGCTCATGTTTTATTGCTGATCCTTCATCAATTCCCAAATATTTACACACTCCCTCAAAAACTGATTGTTTTCTTGGTGCTGCAGCTTTCCTGCTTTAAAGGTTGTTTTTGCACATTTATCTAGACCAAATTATGTTCTTACATCATCTGAAAAAGTTTTAAATACTTGCAGTTGTGTTTTCAGTTCCTCATCTGATGAGCTATACAGTTTCAAATCATCTATAAAGAGATGACAAAGAGAAGATGAGAAGTCTTTACATTTTTATTTCTGGGAGCCAAATTATAGCCATGACATAATCTGTTAAGTAGACAGCTTAATGGGTTAAGGGCAAGGCAAAAGAGTAGCGCTGTCAGAGAGTCACCCTGGAATATCACCATTGGAATTTTTATCTCTGGAATAATAATTTGACCTTTATCATAGCTTAACTGCAAAGTGGTTTGCCACTCTTTTATGGTTGCTGTGATGTAGATTAACAGTATAGGGTGTATGTTATGCATTTTTTAAATACTCTTTTATCCATAAATGTGGGATACTGTCAAATGCTTTTTTGTAGTCTATCCTTACCGTACTTAGATTCTTCCCCTTTTTCCACTATGACTTTATTTAACAACAAATGATCCTTTGTTCCATATGACTTTATTTTATTGCTCTTTTGTTCTATTGCCGTAATTGAGTTTTCTTCTAAATGACTATAAACTCTGTTGGTATCAGTTCCAGTATATAGTTTATATGCTGCTGGAAGGCAAGCTATTAGTATATAGTTTTTAGGGTAGCTTCCAAGTTTGCACTTAAGTGGGAGCATTGTTTTTCATGTTGTTAGCCAGGCTGTTGTCTGTGCGGGGTGCCCATATAAATAGTTCATACTCATGGATAAATCTACATGCAAAGATGTTAATACTTTTAGCCAGAAGTTGGGTACTACATCTGGGTCTGGGGTTTTCCCGTTAGAGGCTTTTCCTAACTTTGTCTCTCTAGCCATTGCTTCACCCCATTTCATATCCTGTACATTTTCTTCTATTCAGTTAGCATCTTTGTTATATTCCAAGGGATCTTCATAAATATTTCTCCAAATGTATCTATTTCTTCTTTTTTTGGTGGTCTTTCAATTCCTTTTACCCTGTTCCCCAATTCTCTATAAAACTTTTTTGGATCATTAATTGCTTATTTTTTACTTCTCCTTTATATTTATCTGGGTATCTTCTATGTTTTTCTGCCTGTGCTGATATTTTTAGTTTATCATTTGCAATGGTGCATGATAAATCCTGATCCATTATAATATTGTGCATTGCTTTTATCACATCTATCTTTCTGAGTATTTTTGTTGATCTGTTCCCTCTTCCATACTCTTCTAACAGTGACACTTCTTGTCTTAATTGCTTTATAGTTTCCTCTCTTCGATACTTCCATGATGGCAGTTGATTTCTCCCCTTCCTTGTCCTTACTGCCCTGTGTTTTTATGGTAAGACTATCTGTTATTAATTTAGCTGCAGAGTAATATGTCTTATTTACTTCTGTTTATATGCATGAATCTCTATGAACGGTTCTAATTACTGTATTCATTTGTTTTATCAAACGTCTAACTTTGAGTTTTATTTAATTTCTGTAGCCTATTTCTTTCACTGATCTTAATATAGCTGTCCAGCTCTATTAAATCAAGAACATCTTCTTTTAGATCATTTTCTTCTAAACTGAGGGCACATTCTTTGTTCTTAATTTCCTGTGGGCATTCTGTAGAAACTTCCAAAGCATCTTCTTGTGCCACATTCTCTTCAGTTTCACACTGTGTCATCCCGTTGCTCTTACATATGGGATCTCACTGGCACATCACTCCGCGACTTGACCATGTCAGAGTTGCCACAGTTTCCTGTTTTTTCCCTTGCTGTATAGATCCAACTGAATCTCTGTACTGGTTTCCTATAGGAGGCTCCAAAGTATCTTCATATATCAACTGATTAGATGCTTCCTGCTCCACTGGTCGTTTTTAATCCAGAAAATGAGAGGGGAATTGTCAAGAACTTGTTACTCAGTAGACTGATTTCTGGGAGCTCTGTACATTGCCCATTATACCAAGTAGGCATGCTGTATGTGTTAGAATGAGATATTTGTTACTTTAACACAGGCAATGTAAATGCTCCTCCCTGGCTACTGCCTATTTTCAAAATATTGGTATGTGTTCCTTTTTTACAGAATCTATGCTACATATCCCCTTAATCCTGAAAATATCTATTGAACATCAACTTTTGTTACATAAACTATAATCTTGGTTTTAACGCTAACTCTCTCCTCAAGACAGAAAAGCATGGAACATGAGATTATTTGCCTATTCACTTGTCAAACACATCTCACATACATTTGAGGTGTCTTTGTTGGCCTTCTCAATCTCTTCGATAATACTATATTATAATAATAATGAACAGCCAATGAGGCAGTTTGTATCCCCTTCTTACTCTGTTATTGCCTCTAAATCATCAAGTTAACATGACTTTTTAACACATTAACCTATGTCCATGTACTTTTATAAAGGGCCAGAAGTTGTCAGTTGCATAGTAGAGCCCTTTTCCCTCATTTTGTGGCACAGATTCCTTCTGATGTTGATGTCAAATATGACTTCTAAGTCCATTAGTACCACCCATAATTTCTGAGTTCTTACTCCAACATATTTTTCCACTTGATATTGAAATAACAAGCAGACATCTGTTATTGCTCTTTTAGGAGAATGATAAATAAACAGAGATCTCTCAGGGTAAGGTACCTGCTATGTCCCCAAACAAAAAAATGTCAATATCAAGGTGCAGGTACTCCACGACTATCGAAGCCAACCATCAACCAAAAAAGCAAAAATCAATAAAAAATGTTTATACTTGAACAGCAAAAGAACTTTATTCCATGGGTTGTTAGCGCTTTCACGTCTACTCTGGACACTTCTTCAGACTTTTAGGAGAATAAAAGTAAATATTTTCAGTTACATTTTTTACCAGAGTTATCAGTCTCCAAGTCCGTATTTTTTTTTTTATTACTGACTGTTTTATAAATTGCTACAATGATCCCTTTGGGTCATACTTTTGGAAAAGTCTTCATCATGCAGACCTGGAAAATGTTACAATAATTCATCCCACTCCTTAGAAATTAATCTGAAAATGTCATTATTTGGGCAATCTGGGCCTGCATTCTTTATTGTTTTCTGACCATCAGCCGATTATAACACTAATTCTGCTGCTATGTTTTGAACTTGCAAATCATATACATTGTTGCTCCTTACACTATCCGTAACATTAGACATAGTGCAATCAGCAATGTATTTGTGCCTCTCTATTCATAGGTTCATAGGTTGGTACTAGGCTATCAGCCCTAGGGCCTATACAAGCCTAGCCATAACAATTCCCTGGCTATTTCTTACCACATTATTTACTTTCCTGGACCCATGTCTAGCAGGGCGACTGACGTGATCCCTGGGGTGAATTTCCTTTCTCCCATCCAATCGTCAAGGTTCCTCTTGAATTCTTATAGTAACAGATAAACTGAACAAAATATTGATTATATTTAACTCTATGTAGACATTCATGGATCGCAAACATTATTTAAACTATTATGAATACATTTTTAGATCACAAATATTATTTGCACTACTGTTTATGAGAGAAGACCTGCACTGAATTGAGAGAAATGACAACATTTAATGCACCACCCTGGCCTGTGTAGAAAATTAGATTTATGAAGGTGACGATTATATTTTGGGATCACTTTGTAGTTTTCTAACTGATGAATATCACCAAAACCACCACACACTGCTTCTGTTGCCATCTATCTTCATTCCCTATAGTTAGCTTATAAACCTTTTACAGGCGTTCTACATTCTGGTGGGTTTGAATTCACTCAGTAATTTACATGGAATTTTAATGTTGAAGTGAAAGGGCCTGCTAGCAAAGTATGTTGTTACTGCATTGCTACTTGTGAAGTCATGATCATTTACTAATGTAAAATTTCTATCAAGCAAGTATTTTAGGAGAGAGAGAATCTGTTTTATTCCTAAGCATTCCCACTCAAATGTTGAATATTTCATCTCAGTGTTGATTAATTTTATTGCTCAACTAACAATATGATACTCTTCCCCATCTTTGAGTACAACTGCGTGACACATCCCTGGAGTATCTGTGTACACTAGCAATGGTTTACTAAAGTCCGGGGATCCCTGTACCAGCTCTGAGCATAGCCTCTTAGATTTTTTCACATCATTATCTGCTTCTATAATCCATCTTATTTTTAGGGGTGTCTTCTCTCTCATTAAGTCGGTTAAGGGGCTGGCTATATTTGTAACTTAAGGCACAAACTTCCTGTATTATCTGGTCAGCACTAGGAATACTCTCCCTTTTGATACATGGAATAAGACTGTCCATCACAGCCTTCATCTTTTCCTTTAGGGTCTGGCCATTACTCTGCCTAGCTCATACCCCAAGTAGCTAACTTCAGTCATAGCCCCTTTGCTTTTAGAATCATTAACAGTTAGGTTGCCTTACTTATATAAATGAGATAAAACAATTGTTTAGCCAAATGAGAATTCCATTTCTTAAAGTGATAGACAACTTCCTGCAAATATGCAGCACTATGCTGTCTGTGATCTTTTAAACCTGATCCATGATTGCTGAAAAGTTGCAAGGATAATGCATAATACAAATGGAAGACCAGTTTATTGAAAAAGCCACCATGGGTTGAAAAGGGTGTTTTGTCTCTGCCTTTGTGTTAAGAAAATTTGCTGCTTGCCCTTCTTTAAATATAGTTTAGAAAACAAATGCTTTTTTTAGTTCCTGTTCCATTTACCTTAGACATAAAGTAACTCTCAATATTAAAAATTATGTGTAATCTTGGGAAATCATTACAGAGCCAGATGTTTCTAGCAGTTTTGGGGACTAATAACATGGGTCTGTTGCAGTCACCTTTAGACCTCTATTATCTGTTTCTTACAAATCCCTTTTATTTCTTCTTCTTCTTCTTGCACTGCTTGTCTCTGTTCTGATATTCTATAAGATTTTACATTAACTTCCCTCCTAGGCTGCCAGGCAGTTCTAAAAACAAATCATTGTTTTTAAGAGGAATTCTTCTTCTTTTTGTTATTATTATCACCATCATCATCATTTTCTTTCTGTGGGCTGGATACTATATCACCTATCTGAACTGCAGGTAGTATCACCTTAATTTCTCTTTATTTACCAGATTCATTAATCTGTGCAGTGAAACTTATTGAAGTTTGCTCTTCCTTCAGTTTTCCAAACATTGATATGATATACCTGTTGTGGTCTTCTTTTACTAGTCTGTCTAATTTCTCTAGTTTATCTTATTTAGTATTTCTCTTATTTCAAATGGACCAGCTATTTAGCCAAAAACTGACCTTTTCCCACGTGTTCCAGTAAATTTGGAATCGCTACTTTTAACCTGTCTTGAAAGCTGATATAGTGTAATAAAATGGTTTTAAATGTGGATTTTTTTTCTTCCTACATTTCTCTGGCAATATCGATTTAGTCCTTGAGGGTGCCTGACATTTAATAATTCATATAAATTAGGATACGTGATCCTATTTTTTGTTATACTTTTTAATAGCCTTTCTTATCATGGAATGAATTTAATGTTGAGTACCAAACACTCCATCTGGGAATCATACATTGATGTTTTTAGTTGCTTGGCTATAAAACATTAGCAGAGCTTGTGTATTATGCTGGATATAATGGAAGTTCCCTGATCAGCAGGATTACCAAACTACAAAGTAATGAGATTAGCTCCCTGGTTGTAGATTTAGCATTGGCTTAACATAATGGGATGGCCTCAGTGTATTTAGTAGCATGGGTAAAAATAACCAAACATACATTGAAACTGATTGTTCATAGGTTCATAGGTTCATAGGTTCATACTAGGCTATCTGCCCGAGGGCATTTACAAGCCTAGCCCATCGTTTTGTGGCTTACGCCACCCCTTACATCCATTGGTCAAGATTTCTCTTGAATCCAGCACGCCCCATTAATAGCCGCGTCAAGGTTTAATCCTCCTCCCTTCTTGGCTTGATGGATCTAGACATAGGACAGATTTTTGAGACCCTTTATCCTTTTGGTGAGGAACTTTAGTGGCCTCTCCAGCTGCAAGTAGTGTGTCAGATGATACATTCGAGGGGGGGGTACTCTCAATCATTGGTCCTGATGAGTGATGGAGACTATTTGAGACCTCCCTTGATCTAGATGAGATCCCTTCATGATAAGGTGGGCAATGTAGAAAGTCTTCCTAACTACTTTTAGCACATGGGGTGTCGCTGACAGACTACTATCAACCTGGGTCCCCCAGGTCCCTAATAACTTCTTTGTGTTATGATGGATTGCCACCTATTTGGTAGCTAGGTGGTAGTTATTTTTTCGGGTTGATATGACTATTTTGGCATTTAACTTAGGTCGCGGGCTCTGGCAGTTAGTTTTGTTTCTGTGAGACCTTCTGAAGGATCTCTTCTGGGATAGTTGTGTTTCATGTGTTTTTTCTTTCATCATCTGCAAACTTTGTCAGCCAGGACACCACTTGTGACAGGCTTTGAGTCTGACATTGCAGATAAGGCTTGTCAAGCTAATGGGCGGTAATTTCCAGGGTGGGTGGGAGGCACGCCTTGTGAAGTGGTACCACAGTTGCAGTGCGCCCTCTCTGGGGTAATCCAGGGAGAGGTAGACTTTGATAAAACAGCTGTCCTAGCTGTGGGTTTAATTCCTCATTGAGTTCATGGCATCAGGTCCCATGGATGCTGTGGTTGGCAATGTCTGTAGGATCAGTAATCTTCACATCATTTTGAACGTTTCCTCCCAGGTTTCTACATAGCTAAAAAAGAAGGCCTTATGATTGTCCCTGCAGGTGCTGGTAGAAGGCATTTTTAGTGATTCAGCTTGAGTACTGTTTTTTTTTTTTCGGGGGGCGGGGCCTTAAACCACACTCACTAGTAGAAGTGTGAAAGTCGCTTTTTGAGAGTTCTTTACTGTCTTTTTTTTTTTTATTTGGGGTGGGGGATGGAGGGGAGCAGAGATTAGAGATTAGTCTGATCTCTGATCACGTACAGGGGTACACCGTTGGTGTGTTTGAATGTTCGTTGATGTGTTATGTGATGAGATCATCTCTTCTGGTGGGGTTGATGAGTTGTTGTTGGATGGCATTTTTTATTTTTATGAATTCCAGGAACTGTTGGATTTTATCAATGACTCCCCAATGTCTGCTGCAACATGAGCCAATGGCACCCCTGTGATGGGCTTTGGAATCAAATTATATTTTAAGCCTGGATCAGAGGCTCTGAAATTAAGAGCATACATTCAGCATAAATTCTCAATTTCTTTCATTATTGCAGATCCTTACAGGAATCCGTTTTTTTTTTCTTTTTTCATCTTGTCCATTCCTGGATGCCCCTCCACCGCCATATACGATTGTGTGCCAATTTCATCACTCAGTTTCTAGAAGGTGTGGGCACCAATAATTTGCATACTACATGCTCTCTGTACTTAATCTGTATAATAAATTATTTTGCAATCCCAAGTGTGGGTAAGGAGTAGAAATATCTTGTTCATTTTCTTCCCTTACCTCTCCAGAAGAATACATAAGCATAGCATATATATGTCTTAACAGCAGAATAGTGTGAAATGCAAAAATGTGTAAAACCCTCAACATACCACCAATATAGTCAAAATATAAGTGCCCAAAACTAGGAATCTAACATAAATGCTAAATTTAATTCACAAACAGCAGCAGAAACCCAGGCAATCAAAAACAGTCTTAATCATAACCAAAGCTGTACAGCCAGTAGACAAAGGAATTTGACAGCTTCATATTGTGACAGCTGTCAAGTACTGTACAGATCTTCATTCACACACAAATCATCTACCTGGGCCTGCTACTGTACAACAGCACACATCACAACTGACAAATCCGGTGAGTGTCTCCCAGGCAAACAAAGCACAGGACTGCAGAGCACTGACACACCATCCATAGGGATGATGGAAATAATGGATGCAAATGTGAAGCAGCAGTTAGATGAGTAGAGCATGTACCCACCCTGACAAAAATATAGTAATTCTCCAGATACTGTACAAGCCATGCAACTCACTCAAGCATCTCACATATGAGTATCTCGGTCATTAGGGCAACCTCTTCTGGACAGAAAAATGCCATGACCATTATCTTATGAACAGAAATGCTAGACTTAGAATCCATACTAGATATATCCATCAAACTACAAATCTGAACCTTGCACCAAAAAAAAACTTCCTCCTTTCTTTTGATTAAATAGGATCTGATGAAGACATAGCCGAAAGCGCTAATCCATATTTATCCAGCTCACATTTTACTTTGGTTTTAAGAATTATTTAGGTCCATAGGTTTTTACTAGGCTAAACCTAGCCATGCATTCTCAACCTCTGACAGGTTCTGCTGCCCTAAGTGTAAGAATGGGCCTGGGAGATGAACCATTTTCAGGTTACCTGTGTCCATTATAGACATAGGTGCCAAACCAGGGATGGATTTCTGGTTTCCCATCCAATTGTCCAAGTTGCACTTGAATTGGGTTAGGGAGGAACTCTGCTTCACATGGATGGGGGAGCCTATTCCATAGACAAGGTAGTCTCTGGGATATATACCTCTCTCTCCAGCAGGTCCTATTTATATCACAGGCAAGATTTAAGTCTTTAGAACGGGTAATTCTGATGCTGTTTGTTTTGTGGATATGCAGGAGGTCCATCAGAGTGGGGTCTGATAATGCCCTGTATGCCAGGCATAGATCTCCCCTCAAAAGCCTGCAGGAGACAGAATACAGGGATAGGGCCTTAAGGCAGTCTACATAGGATATATTACTTATGCCCTGTATTCGTTTAGTGAGGAACCTCTGTGGATGCTCATTTGTTGGATATGTCTGGTTAGGTACATACCAAAGGGGGGCATTGTACTCAATGATAGGTCTGATGAATGCCAAATAGAGTGGAACAATGACTTCCTTGGATTTAGATGCCATACCTTTGTTTATAAGTTGTGCAACATAGAATGATTTCCTCACCGCTGTAGACAATTGATGATCAAAGGCTAGATTACTATCTGTGTGTGTCCCTAAGTCCCTGACTTCTGGATCAACTCTCAGGGGTGTGTTGTCAATATGATAGTTAACCAGGGATAGATGACTTCCCAAAGGATACTATTATGCATTTCTTGGCATTTAGTTTTAGTCCATGGCTCTGACACCAGTTGTTTGTCTGTGTCAGGCCCTCCTATAGAACATTTGTGTCAGTGTGAGATTCAAGGACAGCCCCTAATTTGCAATCATCTGCCAATTTACTCAACCAAAGACCACTGACATTGGTGATGATTTCTGAGAAGAAAATCCCAAAAAGGAGCAGTCCAAGGGCTGATCCCTGAGGGACTCCACTTGTGACTGGCCTCTTTATAGAGGTGGACTCCCCAGTTCTAACTTCCTGGGTTCTGTCTGTGAGCCAGTTGGCTATCCACTGGGTAACATATGGGTTTGTACCTACCCTCCTGAGTTTTTCAACAATGCCTGAGTTGGGTATCATGTAAAATGCTTTGGCCAGGTCAAGGTAGGCAGTGTGAACAATTTTGTCCTTATCCATTGCATTGGTGATCTTCTCAAAGAAGTCCACCAGGTTGAGTAGGCATGATCTGCCCTTGACAAATCCGAACTGGGTTGGGTCCAGTGTCTGGAGGTTTACTGTATCTCTGTTGATCCACTACATGATAATTTTTTCTATGGCTTTACATATAAGACTAGTGAGACTTATGGGTCTGCAGTTTCCAGGGTCTGTAGATGGCCCACCTTTGTGCAGAAGGATGACTGTTGCCTTTCTCCATTCATGAGGCATGAAGCCTGTTTGGAGGCTACAGTTAAATAGTAATTCCAGAGGCCCTGATAGGTCATGTTTCATGTTATTTAGAAGGCATCCTGGTATATTGTCTAGGCCCATTGATGCAGTGTTCTTAGTCTTAGAGAAAGCATTCAGGACCTGTTCCCTAGTGATAGTAGGGGGAATTGTATTTGATGATATTTCCTGAGGGAAGGTTGAGGGGGAGAGAGGAGTAAAGTTGGAGCTAAATTTATTAGCTAGGAGGTTTGCTATATCTTCTAGCTCACTAAAAGTGGCTCCATTTACAATGAGCTCTTTATACAATTGTGTATTGCCTTTGAGGTTGCGGACATAGCTAAAGAATGCTTTGTGGTTGTCCTTGGCCTGGGAGACCAAACGTACCTCAAATTTGGCTTTGGTAGACTTATTTGTCCTCTGAGTTGTTTGTTTAGTTTGATTAGAGTGCGTTTATCCTGCTGGGTGCTGCACCTCCTAATTTTTTGCCATGATTTTCTTCCTCCTGTTATACAGATGATTGATTTTGTGATTCCACCAGGGTGACTTGTTTTTTGAGTTAGTTCTGTACTTCTTCCTGGTGGGTACAGCTACCTCTATGCAACTATTAACATGCTTGTACAGGGTTTCTGTGAACAGTTCTGCATAGGCAGAAGTGTTCTCGGGGTTTATGGGTGCTTGAAATTTTACCAGATTCTCACTTAATAGCAGGAAGTTAGCCTTAAAATAGTTCCTGAATATTCCAGGTTTAACTGGAGGTCCAGGTTTTATTTTTACTTCAAAGGAGACCATTTTGTGGTCTGACATTTCCAGGGAAGGCTTTACAGTAGGGGATGTGCAGCAGTCTCCCATATTAGTGAGGACAAGATCCAGTATGGTTGCACCCATGGTTGGAGTATTGACTATCTGGTCCAGGGAGTTTGTGTTTACAAAATCCAGGAATCTCTGTGCATGTACATTTGGTGTCGTATAGGATTCCCAGTTAATAGTGGGGTAATTAAAGTCACACATGAATATGGTGTTGGGTTGGATGGTTAGTGTTTCTAATAAGTTTAAATACATGCTATGGTTTTCCTGGGTCATAGAGGGGACCTATAGCTGACAAGGAAGTGGTATTGGATTTTACCTATGGTGATTTGAACATGGAGCAGCTCAAGTGCATTGTCCTGTTTGACCAGCCTTGAAGTATATTTATTTTTGATGTAAATAGAGACAACTCCACCTTTAGCCCCTGCCTGTGGAGTAGCTGGCCCAAATATGTAGAAGGCATTATAACCTTGCACTATTGGTGTGCTCTCCGCAGCTTTAAACCATGTCTCAGTGACTGCACAGACATCAGCATTCTTTAGGGTAAAGAGAGCTTCTAAGGAGTGGAGTTTTTTTTTTGTTTAAACTCATAGCATTGAGCAGTAATATCTTTATATTTTCTTGGTTTTGATTTGCTATGTCGGAAGTACTTTGTTTGGCATTGCCTAAAAAGGCACTATGGGGGAAGACTATGTTTTAGCTAATATTCAAAAGCCTAGAGGGGAGAGATGCAGGCCATCCCTGGCAAAGCAGTGTGGTCTTTTGACCATCTCCTTCCATGATGACAAATATTGCACGCCCTTATAATGACACCAGAAACTAAGCTAATTATTAAAGTAAATCATCTTTTGTTCGTATTGTGGCATCATCCTTGGAGAAGGTAAAATGCTGCTCAATGCTAGGCTCATACCAGCCTGAGACACATATTCAGAAAGCTCCATGATCCATGATGTCTCTCTTCATATAGTTTAGGGAGGTACGTCTCAGGTCATTTACTCCTACATGGGCTATGACTGAGTCATATTGGTGATTGTGGTCCAATGACCTGAGTGCATATGCAATGTGGCGGATCCTAGCCCCTGATAAGTATCTGACCATAACTTTCTCCTTACTCAGCCTTGTCAGAGGGACATCAATGTGTCTCCCAATGGAGTCGCCAATGACTAAAATGGATTGTGTGGTGACTTGCCTTATGGGCTTAGAGGTAGAGGGTCCATGAGATGTAGCAATATGCATTGATGTGGGTGTTGTTTTGAAAGAGTGCATTTGGGGGCTGCTGAGGGTATTTGTTATGTGCACATTATCTAGGAGGTCTTTGTGGTTTAGGAAGGTTACATTTAAGTGCCTCAGCAAATATCAGTCCATATGTCTTCTTTGCATTGTGCGTGATGGGTGCAACGTATGTACTACTGACAGCCTTATTGACATTAGAAGTACTTTTATGTGAGAGCTTTGCCTCCAGTGACATTGTGTAAATACATCTCTCACATACCATATCAGTTTGAGAATTAGCTGGTTGTCAGTAAACATGAGGTAATTTCTACATTGGTTCAGGATGCCCATGTCCACCAAGCCAGTAAAAGGGATGGTAGGAAAGTTCATATCCATGGCAATAGACTCTTTTTTATTGATTAGACAGTTGGAGTGAGAATATCAGTCACTGTCAGGAGTATCCGGTTTGCAACTATGTGGACAGTGCTTATCACTGCAAACTAGCTGCCCTGTGTGCAACTAGGTATTGGGGAAATTTCAATTGTGTTTTGGGATGAATAAAGAATTTTTTATGTGAAATTTTATTGAATAAGATCATACACATCTCTCTGTGGTGATACTGCAGTCCTTTTACACAATAATTCAGATATTTTAGCACTGCAGGCTTCAGAGCGGATGGGAAGTCTTTGCTGATTGTGCTTAATTTGAGAGTAGGTTGTATTGTTATAGGTAGGAAATGTTTTAGTAAAAACTGGTAAAACAGAAGCTGGGTGAAAGTGTGCAACTGTGTGGGAATTGGCTTGTTTGGGTACAGGTGTAACTAAGCACCATGATTTGTTTGATTCCATTGTCTCCTTTTCTTTTCCTTTTTCCTTCCTTCAGAGCCTAACCTTCTCTTTTCCAGCCTATTTCCTGAGGCATGCATTGATGCAGTAGTCACATAATCTATTCTGTTTCTTTTCATAAAGTTGTCAAGTTCCACAGTGGTAGACCATGCTTCATTATCAGGCATGAACAGTTTTGGAATATCATGTTTGCTAAACAGTGTCAGTTTTTCAATGGTTACTTCAGAAGTAGCAGAATTTATGACGTTCCCAGCCATCCAGTTTGAATGAGCATCTATCAAAACCAGAAACAATTTCCAATGAAAGGGCCAGCACCATTCCCATGTATTCTACAGCAGATAAGAAACTTCACCCAGAACACCAGTGTCAGATTCGTTCAGCTTCTATTTGCCTGCTGTGTGAATCTGAGCTCGGCACTTGACAGGCACTGTTCCAAAGGCCAAGGTTGAACAACATGCAAGTAGATCAGTGCTCTATCTAATAGTAAATATAAATAGAAAGACGGAAAAAGAAACAAACCATGTGATTCCTAATGGTGATCAGATGAATTTGGAGTTTTACTTCCCAGACCTCCACTGAAAAAAGACACTTCTCAGTCAGACTTTACTGGTAAACAAATGCTAATAAATAAATAAAATAAATACATTTCTTATGTTTTTATTCATCATACATATTTTGTTTCTTTAACTATTAAAGAAAAAACATTTTAGAATAACAATATTGCAAGACCTCTCCCCCACACACCCAAACTCACACACAGCAGGCAACCATCTCTAACAATTAATGCTACTCTTCTGCAATTTTATGTTACAGACATTTGCTTAGATAACTTATGCCATGCTTTCCAAGTATATTCATTCACTAATGGTCAAGTTCTGACTCAGGAAAGTCAGTTTTTATTTAGTCAGTATGGATGGTGACACTGTGCATCACATCCAACATCATTATATGATCTGTAATGCCCATTTCTGTCATTATTAAAAAGACAACCTACTTAGTGTATCAGCATCAGTGTGAATCTACCTTGCCTGTAAAATCTAGCTTTATCATATATAGAAATTTGAATTTGTAGCTAGTATCTCACTAATTTTGTAATTAGAATAACTCTGTTGTAATAAGCTTACTATTAAGTGTATGCCATTTCAAAGGATTTACGAGATCTTAGGTGACCTTTCACTGATCTGTAAACTCCAGACTTCCAGCAAAACAAAATTGTGACTCTTCTTCTGTCTTCATCTGTAATGTGAGTAGTAGTAGAAAAACTATTCTAATCTTTTGCGATGATCCTCTTAGAATTAGGTGTCAGATCTGATTAAGGGTGCCACCATAGGAACAAGAAAAAACTCAGCCCCACCTCATTGCTTCTCTTTCAAAACTAATAATTATGGTAATGACATCCTTGAAGAAAGACTAAATCATTTGCTAACTACAACAGATAAGTCAGTACATAAGCATTTTACACAAAACTAAAAGTTATTATATAATATTGTTATTGTTTTGGCCAACAGTACGTTTGTTGAAACTGTTACACTAGATAAGCATGTTGATCCAAATATTTTATTGAGGAAACTAAGACATGAAGAATGAATAGTAATTGTACACTGTTTCCATACAATGTGTACTTTACATTTTCCTTAATCCAGTTCTGTTCATCTATAATGTCATTATACTGAAGATAAACAAGCATATACAATTTTATTGCAGAGATCAAAAAGTGCAACTGGTGAACAGAGACATTATTGTATGTTTATATATTAGTATAACATGTATATACATTTATATACATTTAAAATGTGTGTGTATGTGTGTGTAGATGTATATATATATGTGTGTGTAAGTAATATAAGCTTCCAAATATTGACACTGCACTGATACAAAAAAAATGAAAACAAAATCACATTATCGAGTGTGCTACAAGACAAAACCTTGAGTTATGCATCAACGGTAATGTTGTTTGTATGGGTGAAGACCTCCTGCATGCCTAATGTGTAAATCTGCATCCCCCACACCTCCTGCTAATTATATGTACTCTCATTTCAGAACTGTAGAATACCTGGAAAAGGGCATATTCCCCATCCCAGGGAGTGTCTGCCTTGAAGACTTGTCGACCATCTGTTTTGTTGGCCAAAGTGCACCAACAAAACAGATATTGGTGACTTTAGTGACTTTTTAACTAAATTAAGCACTCCTAAATACACACGCACACACACACGTGTGTGCACACACACTCACAAAGGCTAAGATACAATATGAACACAATTCTTCTGATCAGTTTAATTGTCTGTTAAGTTACATGTCACACCGCCAAGTACAAATAGGAAATTCAAGTCAGCCATTAAACAGTTTTGAAAAAGTACTTCACAAATGTACTGGCTCTCAAAATGACTCAAATACTTGACAAATAGTCACCAATGTTGTATTTCCTGAGAAAGACTATGGTTTCCTGACTGGCAAGAAACATTCCAGCTAAGTGGCAACCCTAGATCAGATATAGTAAAACTTTATCTGGTGGTGGTTTTCTTTTCTGCTCATCAGGTTGTTACAAGTGGAAGAGAAGATCATTTCAAAAAATGAATAATGTTCTGCATTAAACACTGAGCCTTAAAATAACTTAACCTTAAGAAGACCAAACATAAATAGAAATAGCATCAGATGTTATGGCTTAGCAGATGGTTGACTTCTTTCTATATGCATATTTGATGACATAATTGTTATGAAATTGGACACAGTAGCAGCATAGCTAGAAGTAACCAAATGCACATCACAATAGAATATTTACTCTTAACAAGGTGTGGCAGATAAAGTTAACATTTAATATCCCCCTAATAAAAATAAATAAATAAATAATGTGATCCTAATGATGACTGAGCTTGACCCTCTGGTTCAGCTTTTGGTCACCTTAATTTCATTCAGGTTACACAAGGTCCTTACCTCCTTTGACATTCGCTGACTGAGTCTTAGCTAGTTTCCCACTTCATACACAATTTTCTTTATTTAATGAGAACTCTCTTTTACTCTTAAGTGATTGATTGGACTCAGTGAGGCTGAAGAAACATCCATAATGTCCTCATTCTCATAAATACTTTCTGGGTAAGAATAACAGCTGCTGACCCTGTACTTCAGGCTTTTATTCATCAGTTTGGAACAGTGTTTTCTGCAGTTTTCACTCTCACAGCATATATTGGCATATATTAAAGACTTAGTAGGCATATATTTAAGTGGGCACTACTAATAAAGGGGGTGGGCCATCTGAATCTCCAGTGGTGAGTTGTAGAAATAAAGCTTGTAATGGATGCATAGCATGTTTCCTGCCTCTTTATTCTACCGGTGTTGATATGTATGTACTTTACTGTATATATATATATATATATATATATATATATATATACATATATATATATATATATATATATATATATATATATATATATATATATATATATATGATGGTTATTTTAAATGATGTTAGATGTAAAGCTACATTTAGTACTGCAAGTTATATCTTTCATGCTGCACATTCCTTATGGTAGTTTAGAATCTGTCATTCAAAGATCGCTACTTATTGCTTCTTAAAGGTTGTATCACTGCTATGTTACAGCCTTCTTCTATAGAAAGCAAGTTTGTTTTGATTTTTTTAATACCAAAGGTATTGTTTTTTATGTTAATATTTCTAACATCAAAACAAGTCATGCTACCATATTTTCACATGCAAAAAATCAGCCTAAAACATGTCTCAGTGCAGTAGCTATTTCTTTATTTCATATGTTTCAGTGTAAGATTGAACCACTAATTTCTGTTGTTGCATCTTTTATTTTGCCTCAAAATATTATCAGTTCAGCCATGTCCCTGAAGCTGCATAACTCCTTTAAAAACTTAGAACATCTGGATTCAAAAGGTGAGCTGTATCTCACTGTACATGTATCCAGATGTTTTGACTGTATCTCTCTACAAATAAAAGTGCAGAAAAAACAGAAAATGTCCATCTTGGAATGCTCCTTTACAGGTAGATGAGCTCCACTCGGATAATGTGTCTGATGCTGTCTACTTATGATTATGTATGTCTGTTTATTGATCCATTTATTTATTATTGTTGATATGTACAATGCCTGGGTTCAAGCACTGAAATAAATTTGAACTTTAGGTATAGTCACACTCATGCCATTGCACAGTTCACATCTAAACAGAGTCCTGTCAAGCCATATAAGTGCCTTTGAATGGTGGTAGTGAAATGTGTAAACTTAGTGGCTCCTGGTGAGAGTCACATGGCAGCAGCAGCAGTGTGCCTTGAAACACATTAGTTACCATATTGTTCTGTACTGTAATTTGTGAAATGGTTATCACTTTTGCAGGCACTGAGAGCAGCAGAGTATCAGATGATACTGTAGGGAGTAAAATGTATTCCCGTATCTCATGTATACACACTGGCAGGAGTACGCACTTGGGGAATTCTAAGAGGGTGTCCAATATAAGGTGATGCCTGGCACTGCTTTGAGAGGCAGGTGACTGCTACAACTGGCATCACCTAGTCTGGTAAACAGTGCAGATGCCAGTATAATGACCTTAAGAGAGGTGCCAGTGGAAATAAGAGTTCGGAGAGAAAGAAAGATGCTGAGTTGCACAGTAAGTACTTATAACAGGTGCATTTTAATGGAATTTAATGCACATCAGCAAGGGCCTGTGCAGGGCATATTTTCATGTGCTTTTTCATTTTTTCCTCAGCAGGTAAAGGAGAACAGATCCTACTCCGGAGGCACATGGAACATCGCTTCTCATGTGGGGGTTAAATAACATAACTGTGGTATTATAGTCAGATATAGATGCCATTATCTCTCTCACACTCTTAGTGTGAGAATCCAGGACAAAGTCAAACATAACAGGGAGGGGGGCAGGCCAAGAAAATAGGAATAGATTTTAAAAATTATTCTTAAAAACTTAGAAAGTTGCTTGAATAATGAGTTTTGTATTAGCACATAATTTTGAAATATTTACTGTGACAATTGTTTATTCCATTTTCTAAAAGCATGGTCACCACTAACATATGCCATAAGGTGGTGGGAGGGGCATTCTGAAACTCTGATGTTGAAAACCACAAATTTTACAAGATCCTGACATTCTGCAAAAATCTAGACAGTTGAGAGGTATGTCATGTCATGTCATTAGCAAGATATTGGCTTAAATTAAACTTATGTTGTGGTTGCTTGTAACACCCACTGCCTTAAACAAATACACACATGCATTACCAATGCTGGCAGAAGCACTGACCCCCTCCCCCTATATGGCACACATTAATGGTGTCCATACTTTCAGGATAGGGAACAGGACTGTCACTGCATTCCCATATATCATGCCAACTGCAATGCACTACCACACATCCATGCTGTTGGTTTGCTACTGTTACAGCCCTGGCAATCCTATACAGAGTAACAGGCACTTTCATATATCTGGTGTTCACTGCCCACCAAAATGCCAATGATTATGCTATTTATACATATCATACATTGTCTTTTACAAAAGCCTAGCTTATAACAAAAAACTTCCTTGCCATATCCTGACAGATACACATGTCAGTACCACTGTATTGGCTATAGATTTATTATGTCACACTGGCATGGAGATCATGTTGTTGTGCATATTTTACAGAGGTACCCATGTTCATCATGTCTTCCTTAGTCTCTTTCAACTGAAATATATCCATATATGCATATTCCACACCTTCCATAGCATCCACTGCCCCGGAAAATTTACCTTTATTACTATCCAAGATACTCCCCATAGGGTAATTGCAATATCCAGGAATGTCCCTTTGTACCAGCTTCCTGCAATAGCACCTTATCCTAAACTATGCATTTTCAAACTTCTTCCCTATATTGCCTACATAGCAAATGTTTGTACTACTTTAACTATATGCTTGATACTCGGACACAAATATGATACTAACATTTTATTTTCTCTCTGTTTTTCTTGACATCACTCTATTCTGCCTTATTTGATGTTTGTTGTCTTATGTCTCTCTTTCTGTTACTATTTTATGCAGTGTCAGCCACAGCTGTGTCTGTGGGGTGATAGCTGCCCTAAATCTTTTGTCCTGCTATGACTTTTCCTGCTGAAAATCTATCTGCCACCAGGCCTTCCGCTCTCTGGGATGATGTAGGTCATACATTGTGGGAGAAGCGACCTGTGGGTTTCACTGTGGCCTCCAGTTGTGACTCACCAGAGGAGAGAACTGTCACCCCCTCCAGTGACACCAGTTTGCTTGTCTTGCCTATAAGCTGTCATAACATAATTCTTTTTCCAAACTTGGTTTTAAACCCTGAACATTGGCATGTTCTGATAATTTTATAACATTTTCTACTCCACTATATTTAGCATGTTAAGCTCAGAAAAAAATGTTGTACTGGGTTTGCTCCCATGCCTGCTGAACATCAAGTCTCCACTCAGAGACTACCTCATCTGGAGGATTGGGGGGGGGCGTAGTCATTCAGGCAGCCATGATGGTGCCTTGTGCTCTCATTAATCTGCATCTGGCAATGGAAGCTTTTCTTTTATTTTTTATCTAACTCTGCCTCTGGTGATGATGTGAAAACTTGTGTCACTGCAAGGGCCATCTATGCCCCTGTATATGTTTGTGTGCTTTCTCTCACATGTGCCATCTGAGGCTATCTCTTCTGGGTTAGGTTATCTGCCCATGTTTTCCCTGGCCTTAGCTCCCTGGATCACAATGATTCTCCATTCTCCAGCTGAGGTCATTATTAGCATAGTGCAGCAAGCTGGATGTGAGCCAACACACTTCCCAGGATAAGCACATCCTTTTCCCTTGTCTTTCCATCAAGTACTTGATCATCTAGTCAAATTCAGGTTGTTTTGGGCTACAGTCAGGGCTTTATCCCTGTACATCATTGGTATAGGCCTAAGGCACATCAATAAAAATATGGGATAATCAAATGGACTTTTTATAGCCATTGCTTTGGGATGCAGGACCCCAACAGAAAGTTCCCCAACTGGAAGTATACACAGAGATAGGAATTTAACTGCACCATACATTCATTGTACAGTATGCATCTACCCGTCAAAATGAAAGCAGCAGACTGTGTATAGTACAGTAAAATATTACAAAAACAGTGAAAAGTAGCATTATACATTCAGCATGTTGTACACAGTACATTTACTTATTGTACAAATGGTGAAAGCTAGCATCATAAATTCAGCAGACTGTCCACAGTCTGAGGGCCCCCCTGCTGCTTTTCTGTCAAGTGTTAAACTCCAGAAAAAAACAGATTAATAAAACAAGATCAGCAAAACTAGCATTATAAATGTACTGACAACATAGAGCAAAACTGTCAGACATTAACATTTACATCAGTCTAAACAGACAATTAGCATCAACAAGTCTGCCTAAAAATGCTGTTGCAACTTGTAAAACATTTTGTTATCTGAATCCGATAACTACAGGGATACTTTTAAAAAATATGGATGTAAGACTTGTTAAAGCAAGTATATTTTTATCCAAATGTACTTGATATAACAATAAACTAAGAGGCTCAGGTGTGGTTATGATACATTTATACATCATAATCTACAGTCAAATAAAGTAATTATCAGTGTGAAAATGTTATCAAGACTACAATATCCTTCGGTGTCTTGTTTTACTATGGAATAAAGACACCTACGAACCACAGAAATCTAATTTCCTCCTTTTGTATTAGTATAGGCCATCAGTAATACTTTTTAACCTTTCCATGTGCTGAAATTTAGACCACAACTCTAATTATTAACTTCTGCTTGACCATAGCCTACCGGTAAGTATTTTTTATCCATCCTCGTCTTACATTCAGACCACATTTGAGCTCAATGCTGAATTCAGTTTTCCTAAAATGACATGAGACCGCAGCAACACTTGTGTCTATTCACTGAGATGACAAGCTGCATGTGATTCATTACTTAATACTGTGGTAATCCCACTTTACTCTTTGTTGTAACACAGACCACTAGCAGCAACATTGCTGTCCCACTCCTCATTTGCATTATAAAGCATTAACAGACTCGCATTTAAATATTTTCCCATTCCACTGTGTGTAAAACAGAGTCCAGTTTCCCTCTGTACACTGAATTGAGAAATGCTGTTCACATTGTTACTTGTGTAAGTCACAATACAACTAAGCCACATTCTTCTTTTAACAGCATTTCTTTCAAAGATGTGCATCAAAAATAACTTTCGTTTGTAGTTGGAGAAGGAACCCCTGCTAATTTTGTGAGAAGTGTTAAACTCAAGGAAAAACAGATTACTGTTGGCAAAATAAGATCAACAGATTTAACTTTAGCTCTTTAGAGTATTTTCTTGAAATAAACATTAGTGTGGGATTAAATCCTTCTACAACTCACATCCAGACTGTTTAAATATGATTGTAATACATTTTCATAAAGTAACATGTTCAGCAGTAAGAAAAGGATAAATTTGTTCCCACAGGTCTAACAAGAATATGGAAATTGGGGCAAGGGTGACATGAGGACTGTTATTTGTTGAACTCCAATTTAGCAGTAATCCAGAAACAGCCCTAAATATAAACTATCATCCCTAATCATACTTTAAAATACAGATTAGCTGTAACTTACACTGCGACAATACAGATGGAGGCAGTTTCTTATGCAATGGTTTGTGATAATATCGGCAAATTCTTATTTAAAATTAGCTAAATCAATGGAGGGTAGTATTTTTGTGACCACATTAGTTGATATCAGCCAGACCATAAGTTTACAGTTTGAACCTACATTAGTAGGTTTTAAAATGTCCTCCTTTCACTTATTCAAGAAATACAAAATGTTAAAAGGAGTCATATTTTGAAACCAATAAGCCACCCCCTTTTCTTTATGGTGAGGGGGTAAGATAATGTTTACCAAAAGCAGTTAACATTAATGCAAGCAACGCACATGTGCAAACATTACCTGAAACTTTATACTCTATTAAATATTTATATTGCTGATGTGATATGTTAACAAATGACCTGCTTGCAGGTATAGCCTATGTTTATTGCTTACAGTCTTAGCATGAAGAAATTACAATCATAGAATCAAATAACTAATTCACAGAACATGTCATTTGGCAGTAAATAACAGTGAAATCTAAGCCTTGACTATATCAATAGTTGTACCTGTATAGAAAGGGGAAATATAAAATGCATTAAAATTCAGAAAGCATATGCAATTAACAAAATATATCTTAGGAATCAGTGGTGGAGCACAGTGCCACAGGTAAAACTAAAGGAAGCTGGTAAATTAGATAAAATGTAGACATGGGGTGAAGTAAAGCTAACTGGCTGTTAGCAAAGAGGATTAGGGCCCTGAAATGCTAACAAGCTGCTTCCTATAGTCAGGGGTACAGAGCTCAATTCATTCTTAACCCGACAGTGCTCCTGGGACTCTCCTGAAATGTACACTTGTGTCCAATTGCCTTATCTAGTTAACCTGTGTATTGTTAACTGCAAATATTCAATCTAACCTGTCTGGCTTAGTACAGTTAAGTGCACATATCAGTAACAGAAAGATGTGACAGCCTTAATGTGCATTCATCAGAAGTGTTTTTCAAACATCTAAACTTTGAGTAATAACATGGCACATACCTTTACTTGTAACTCACTCTTAATGCTACAGTTACTTTATTATTACCCAATTCAAATATATGCTATAGTCCCTTATTTTAAAAGAAAATATGTAATAAATTATTATATAGTATTCATGATTGAATATATTGATTTTGCATAGAGTATAACACCATAGCCAAATAGAATTACATATGAAATGAAGTAAGATCATCACAAATGTAAATTCAGATTCATCCATACTGAACTTGAAAAAGATACTTTAGATATTTACAGTACAGTGTATACAGTCAGTGCAAAATAATGATTTTCTATTTAGGTGGATGATAATGTTATACTAGGCTGTAAAAACAACATAACTTTGAAGTAGAATTTTAGATGTTGACATTTTTCTTTCAGAAGCACCCTCACTTCTTCTCTATGACTTGAAAAATGTTTTCTGTTTCTTTTAGAAATCTGCATACCAGGATATTGTGCAAAATAAAATAAAGATTGTGTTGCCTTATGTATAACTGCAGATGGCAGATGACACGTGAGGTTATTACTGAAAGGGACATGTGCATCATTATTCTTTCTCTTTCATTTAATTCTGGTAGTTTCCGTGCTAACATAGCATAGTAATACTTTGCTCCATTTGTAAAAGCTCAATAACAGTTCTTTGATATGCTGTTATTAGCAAAAATAAGCAACCAGTAATTTGGCTTTGAGATAGCTACCAATCGGTAGATTTGCTGGAGAAAAAAAATATGCCCTAGAAAAATTAGTTGTTGTGTCCCATTTTGTAACAAGATTTTCTTGTAATTTGGGATATTGTCTCTACTTGCCTAATGCTTTGTACATATCTAAGGCGATATATATATAATATATTTTAACACTCATTGTTTTATAAAAATGGAAGACTCTTTTTTCATATTTTATCAAACTTTTATGTACAAGAACAAACAGAAACAAGTAACTACAAACACAAGTGTGTGTATCAGTATAACCACAAAGGAAAACTCCACTGCTAAAAATTCCACAACACTGAATACTCACTTTAAATACATTTCAGAAGACACACCTATACTAACAATCAAATACATTATTCTCAATTAATTAACAGATGGAAAGACAAGACAACACACACAAAAAAAAAAAATTAAAAAAAAAATATTCAAAAGAAAAATGTAATGTACATTTCCTAAACTTATTCCAAACTTTTCCAAGAACAGTCATCATCAGTCCCATTTGGACTTAAAGTAAGTTCAGTATTATATAGGTTCCTATATTTGTTTTCAGGTTTACTATTATGATACTTATAGAAATGTATGCTAAGGGACTACTTTCTTTTTTATTTTAATATTTTTTAGTTTCTCCAATATAAAATTTGCCATAGGGCATTCTATACCATATATAAAACCTTCTCTCTTTTACAATTAAAAGTTCCTTTTTTTTCAAAAATTCCATTCAAAGTTTTAAATCTTGGAACTATATACGACTATGTACTATAAAATCCTGAACATTCCTTCTCTCTTATAAGAGAAAAGATTACTACCCATACTATTTTTGCAATTATATTTGATTTTTTAAGACTATACTTTAATTCATTATCAGGATATCCTCTATTCTTAAACTTCCTATGTATTTGATATTCTTGTCAATGAATATTATGGGCCTACTAAGGTATATCAAATATTGTACCTTATTACCCATTTGTAATCCATCAAATTTTATATTCATGTTATTATTATCATCTCCCATCAAAATACATACTTTCTTCCCATTTTTTTTTTATTTAATTACGACATTTTGTGTAAAAAAACTCATTTTTTGTAACTTTTGGGTAAACAGTAAAAATGGCATTCTTGGTTTATTTATATTAAATTTTTTCTTTTATCTTTATAAGAAAAAAAATCTTAGTCTGTAACCTTTATCTTATAATATGCTATATTCATATTCTGTGCATCCATTTTCCGATATTTTTTTTTTTCTTATACTTCATTTTTTTTTATTAAATGTGCACAATCCAAGTATTATTCTTCTTTCGTGAATTATAATTAATTTGTGCTTGATATGCTTTAAAAATAAAAAATCTGCTTCTAAATTATGCAATAATGATTTATATAAATATTTGATATTGTCATTACGATATGGGAGTAAAAAAACTTTTTACCTTAACTTTGCTAGTATATCACTTTCACACTATTTGTCTAATTCAATAGAACAAAAAAAAAAAAAACTCATCTTCTGTACTAGTTGTGTTAAACTCTTTATTTCATTTCATTTCTTCAACAATAGTTATGTTTTAAAGAAATCCATGAGATGTAACTTTCTAGCAAAATTGTAAACATCAGCCTATAACATATGAATTAAACAGTTGGAATGAATTTTAGCCCTTTATTTAATACATTTCTATAATTGTTGATTAGTTTGCACTAAAACTGTTTGTAGATCCTCCTTTTAATTTTATTACAAATTTCTACACACAGATTCGTGCAGCTTGTATCCATCTGTCATGAAACTGCTTATCCTCGGCATTCATTACTATTTAATATTACTATTTAATACTTATTAAGTTATAATAAATTTAAGAATAGAGGATATCCTGATAATGAATTAAAGTATAGTCTTAAAAAAATCAAATATAATTGCGTAGTAATTATAATAAGAAAGAAGTAAAAGATACGGTTTATTTTGTTTCAACATACTCTGTATTGTCTGAACAAGTCAAGACACGAGTAATGTTCAGTTGGAATGTTCTTAATTAGATTTTTTGAATAATAATAGGCTTAGTTTCTCTTATAATAGAGGAAGGAATGTTCAGGATTTTATAGTACATAGTCGATTTAAAACCCCAAGGATGTTAATGTATAAACAGGTGAAACAGCAAGGTACTAGTAAATGTGGAAAGTGTACCATATGTAAGTATATAGTTCCACAGTTTAAAACTTTGAATGGAATGGTTTTTGAAACTAAAGGAACTTTTAATTGTAAATCAGAACAGGTTATTTATGGTATAGAATGCCCTTGTGGCAAATTTTATATTGGAGAAACTAAAAGAACGTTGTGTTGTAGGTTAAAAGAACATGTTAGAGATATTAAAAATAAGAAAGAAAGTAGTCCTTTAGCAGTACATTTCTATAAGTATCATAATAGTAAACCTGACAATTTAAAAGCAACAGTATTGGATATAGTTAATAATGAGGCATATTGTAGTGAACAGCAAGTAAAACAAATATTAAGGAGAAAGGAACTATGTCTTATACTGAAATTTAATACTTTAAGTCCAAATGGACTGAATCATGACTGTTCTTGGAAAAGTTTGATAAGTTTAGGAAAATGTACATTTGTTCTTTTGTATAGAAGTTTTTAAATATAGTAATTATTTGATTGTTAGTATAGGTGTGTCTTCTGAAATGTATTTAAAGTGAGTATTCAGTGTTGTGGAATTTTTACTCTGTAAAGGCAAGTTTGCCTGCAGTGGAGTTTTCCTTTGTGGTTATACTGACGTATTTTATCTTCCTTTGGTGGTTTTGCAATCTTCATGGCCAGTGACTCCTTTGCTGCACTTCCAAGAATGTTTAGAGAATCTGGTATGGACAATACTCAAAAATCTATGGACAGTTTCTTGGTTTCATCTAATGGAACAGTGGGTGTCTTGAATGTTAATAATGGAATAGAGAGCTTCAGCAATGTATAATAAATGGCAGCAAGACAGAAAGCTGTGGCAGCAAAATCCGTTTGCTAGAATTGGCAGAAAATCGATATTCAAGAACTATTTTCTCAAATAGAGAAGTTGTTATACAAAGAGACATCTGTTTTCTTGAATCTCCAAAGCCTACAGGTATGAAGAGTTAGATATTAAGTCCATAAGAGACTGGGTTGTGATATTGATAGAAAGAGACAATCTAAAAACAGAAGCTAAATCAAGAATCTGTGTGTAGAAATTTGTAATAAAATTAAAAGTGAGGATCTACAACAGTTTTAGTGCAAACTAATCAACAATTATTGGATTATGAGTCAGATTTAATAAAACAAGTTACATAGAGACTTGATTATGACAACAAGAGTACAATTTGAACAAACTGAGCATAATAAGGACAAGCTTCAGCTGAAAGTGGCTTGTCACATGACAGGGACAGCAGAGGGAGGGTTTGGGAATCAAATGGTACTGAATTTAATAACAACACGGAATGTCCATTAAACTGTGAGTATATAGTTAATTTGTCAGGAATTGAATTAACAGAGAATGATAGAAATGTATTAAATAAAGGGCTAAAATTCATTCCAACTGTTTTACCCAGAATTCATATGTTAAAGGCTGATGTTTACAATTTTGCTAGAAAGTTACATCTCATGGATTTCTTTAAAAATAACAAGGATGTTAATGTTGAAAGTGAAAGAAATGAATGTATAGAGTTTAACACAACTAGTACAGAAGATGAGTTTTTTTCTTGTGACTCTGAATTAGACAACATAGAATGTGAAGTTTTACACCTCCATATCGTAATGACAATATCAAATATTTATATAAATCATTATTGCATAATTTAGAAGCAGATTTTTATTATTTTAAGCAGTATCAAGCACAAATTAATTATAATTTAAGAATGGAATAGTTTAATAAATTTGGGACAAAATGACAACATTATATTTAAACCCTTATTGAATGTCATCCAATACTTGGATATGTGTTATGCACATTTAAAGAAAATGAAGTATATGAAAAAATTAAAATATCGGAATATGTGGATGCACAGAGGAAATATGAGCATATTATAGATAAAGGTTACAGACTAAGACATTTTTCTTATAAAGATGTAAAATTTAATATAAATAAACCAAGAATGCCATGTTTTTACTGTTTACCAAAGTTACACAAAATGAGTTTGTTTCAGCTACTGATAGTTTTACACAAAATGTCTATTTTTACATACATATTTAGTATCGTATGTATATAGACTACCATCATATGTAAAGGATGTATTTTCTTTAATTAATTGTATAAAACTATAAAATGGGAAGAAAGTATGTATTTTGTGGTAATAGATGTTGTAAGCTTATATACAAGTATTAAACATGAGGATGGACTGTTGGCTGTTAAGCAATGTATAGGAGACACAGCTGTCGCTGGTTATGTGTTAGAATTGCTACAAATGTGTTTAAACAATAATATATTTGAGTTTAACGGAGATATCTATAGACAAAGGCAAGGTATTTTTATGGGTAAATTTGAGAATAAATATATATATACCAATTCCTTCTATAAAAAATATGTCTGTGGATATTTCCGTTATATCGATGATTTGCTGTTTGTATGTAGGGGAGGAAAAGACAGTGTTCATCAGTTTTTGATGGAGATTGAGAATAATAACATGAATATAAAATTTGATGGATTACAAATGGGTAATAAGGTACAATATTTGGATATTACCTTAATAGGCCATAATAATTCATTGATAGAATATCAAATACATAGGAAGTTCCAGGGTTCGGGTTCAGTGTTGTATGGCACTAGTTACCATCCACCACATGTAATTAAATCTATTCCTTACACTGAATTCAATAGAGTAAAGCGACTATGTAAAAACCTAACATTAGGAGAAAGAATACTTATTAAGTTATAATAAATTTAAGAATAGAGGATATCCTGATAATGAATTAAAGTATAGTCTTAAAAAAATCAAATATAATTGCAAAAATGGTAGTATGGGTAGTAATTATAATAAGAAAGAAGTAAAAGATATGGTTTATTTTGTTTCAACATACTCTGTATTGTCTGAACAAGTCAAGACACGAGTAATGTTCAGTTGGAATGTTCTTAAAAAGGAATTAGATTTTTGAATAATAATAGGCTTAGTTTCTCTTATAATAGAGGAAGGAATGTTCAGGATTTTATAGTACATAGTCGATTTAAAACCCCAAGGATGTTAATGTATAAACAGGTGAAACAGCAAGGTACTAGTAAATGTGGAAAGTGTACCATATGTAAGTATATAGTTCCAGTTTAAAACTTTGAATGGAATGGTTTTGAAACTAAAGGAACTTTTAATTGTAAATCAGAACAGGTTATTTATGGTATAGAATGAATTTTATATTGGAGAAACTAAAAGAACGTTGTGTTGTAGGTTAAAAGAACATGTTAGAGATATTAAAAATAAGAAAGAAAGTAGTCCTTTAGCAGTACATTTCTATAAGTATCATAATAGTAAACCTGACAATTTAAAAGCAACAGTATTGGATATAGTTAATAATGAGGCATATTGTAGTGAACAGCAAGTAAAACAAATATTAAGGAGAAAGGAACTATGTCTTATACTGAAATTTAATACTTTAAGTCCAAATGGACTGAATCATGACTGTTCTTGGAAAAGTTTGGAATAAGTTTAGGAAAAATGTACATTTGTCTTTTTGTATAGAAGTTTTTTTAAATATATTTTTTACTGTGTGTAGTTTGTCTTCTTAAATTCTTAATTGGTAATTAATTGAGAGTAATTATTTGATTGTTAGTATAGGTGTGTCTTCTGAAATGTATTTAAAGTGAGTATTCAGTGTTGTGGAATTTTTACTCTGTAAAGGCAAGTTTGAAATTATTGTGGAGAACAAGTTATTGTGCTTTTCACCTTCGAGTGGAATAAATTATTATTCAGAAGTGCAGTGGAGTTTTCCTTTGTGGTTATACTGACGTATTTTATCTTCCTTTGGTGGTTTTTACAAGTGTGTGTATCAGTTGCTGTTGTATGCAATACTAAATTTATTAAACAGTCATAAACAAATCATAGAACATAGCTTAATATTTCTCTATCAAGTTCAATTATATCCAGTAATTATATTCTCTGATAAATGGTCTGGCATTTGGCTTAGAGGATTAAGGAGCTGTAAATAAGCTGGTTCCTGTGATCCAGAGGTGCAAGGTTTGATTCCCCAGCCTCCATTCCCTAACTGTGTGATTCACAAGTCACTTACCAACCACTGCTCTTGGAATGAGTGACAAAACGATACATGGAGATCAGTGTTCTACCCTGGAAAACAACTTCAAATAAATTATATTTATTTTCATCTTAGTAGTAGGCATTTCTTTATGACACACAACAGTGACAGTATTTATAAATGATGTAAATGGAGTGATGTCATTTTTTTTCAGTTCTATGTAGTCATTTTCCTGGCCATTGTCAATAAGCGCGAGAGAAGTGAGAACTGAAACTTAGGTACACATCCGAGAATTTGAGCATCAAGTTAATTTGAATGCATCAGATTGCAATGGTTGCAGGAAGCATTGATTTTTCTCCCCAGACAGGTAGTAGAATTTTGCAATCAAACCACATGCTGTCAATCTGCTTTGATTAAGGACCGACACCTCCAACAACCAATACTTTCCTTTTTATATATAACTTCAATTCTATGTGGAACAATAAATTATGTATGTGAACATTTCCAAGAGAATAATCTGAAAAATAAAGAGGATAATGATTTTTGGGATATTGAAATCCGTGTTTATATATAGCAGTAAAAGCTGAACCACTCATTTCGACAGCATAATCTCAATAGCTATCTTTGCTATGAAATTTATAGTTCTTAATTATTTACTCCCTCTCTCACCATTTGTTTCAAAATTGTTTAGAAAATCAGGAATTGGTTGATATTTTTTTTTAATTAAATCAACTTCAAAAACCTTTGTAAAAAAAAACACACCAGTCTACAAACTCATGGCTTACAAGAAAAAAAACTAGCAGTGTCCCTGTTGAAGTATCACATTCTCCAAAACAATACAGCGGTGGAAAGATCCTTTGCAGTATCAAACAGCAGCACTCTTAAAGCCAGCAGTGACAGAGATTTCCCAAAGCCAACCAGGAAGATGGTTTCATAGGACAGGGCCTATGAATGACAACCAGAGGGATCTAAATTGTGTTTTGCTGTACCAAGAAGATTTTTGAACTGAAATGAAGTCAATGAGGTGGTTATAAGTGCCTAAACGCTCTCTCAGGAAAGGTGTCCCACGATTATGAAGGGCAGGTTATACCATGGTAAGTCAGCTGTATCTCGATTTGCTTTCATTGTTTCGCTTTAATACCTCTGTGGCCATAATGATGTGTTACATATATCCATATGCCTGCTAGGGTTGGCAGCTCACCCATGCATGCAGTGTGCTTCATATCTCCTCAAGGAACTACATGATCTAGAACAAGCCTCATGTGCAGCAGGAGGCAAATGCATAATGTGATAAAAGTATAATTTAGAAACATTCAAACAAAATTGTCTTACTAACATAACTGACACAAAAATCGCATTGAAGTTATGTGATAAATACAGCTGCAGCACTCTCTCTGCTCATTGTGCTGTAGAATCTGCAATATTTTGCAAAGGGATATAATTAGCTTTTTACTTTGAGTTCCACTTTAATCTTTCACAAAGATTACAGCTAAGGTTAAGTGAAAAAATAATACTGCCTGCTCATTTGTGAACGTGATTTAGTGTATCATATTCAGATCGATGGTTGATAAGTTATATGACATGTCTTGGGTATTGGAGGTTAAGCTGAGAACAATTGATTGTTGACCTGGGGCAGATGTACACAGCCAAGGTCTGTAAACTTGCTATGAAGTGTGCTGCCACTGCACTTTCAGTGTCAAAGCATGACGTCTGTTTGTAGAAAGAAGTACACACAAGAACTGGGGGTGGGGGGATACCACATTGTTAACTTCCCTTTGTTATTCAGTGTGCTGTATGGTGTACTTAACTGCAAACTTCAGCCTGTGTGCACACTGACTAGGGAAAGGGGGAGAAGTATGCTTCTGAAAAGGAGGGTTCAAAGTGTTCCTCTTGATTGGTACATTCAGTATTCCAACATGATGATGTTGGAAGAGAGAGTAATTTTAATTGGTGACTCCAAGCAGTTTGATTGGATATAATCATGCACTTCAAATTTATTACTTAATGTGATGTCTTTCATTGACAGGGAGACTTTCCTTTTTCGGTAATAAAATCTAGTTTCACAGGTTCATGGGTGTGTACTAAGCTAACAACCATAAGGGCCTTTTTATGCCTAGCCATGCATCCAAAATCTCTGACACGTTATGGTTTCCTTGATAACTGTAAGCAAGGGCTTTGGAGATGAAGCATTTACATGAAGAGGCTTGGGAGATGAACCAGTTACAGGCTGCCTGTGTCCATTAGAAACATGGGTGCCAAACCAGTGATGAATTTCTTGTTCTACATCCAATTGTCCAAGTTACACTTCAATTTGATGGAGGAGGAACTCTGCTTCACATGGATGAGGAACCTTTTCCAGAGAATGGGGTAGTGTCTGGGATAAATATCTATTTCTGCAGCAGGTCCTGTTTGTCACAGGCAAGGTTTAAGTCTTTAGAATGGGTAATTCTAGTGATGTTTATTTTGCAGATATCAATGAGGTCCATCAGGGTGCATCTACCTTGTATGACAGGCATAGATCTCCCCTTAACTTGTTGGAGACAGAATACAGGGGATAGGGCTTTGAGGTGGCCTGCATAAGACATGTTACTTCTGCCCTGTATTCTTTTAGTGAGGAGCCTCTGTGGATGTCCTAGTTGTTGGATGTACCTAGTTAGATACATACCAAAGGGTGTATTGTACTGAGTGATAGGTGTTGATGAATGCCGAATACAGTAAAACAATAACTGCCTGGGGTCTAGATGCCACACCTTTGTTTACCAGTTGTGTAGCACAGAATAATTTCCTCACTACTATAGACACATGGTGGTCGATGGTTAGATTATTGTCTGTCTCTGTACCCAAGTCCCCTGACTACTGGGTCAGTTCTTATGGGTGTGTTTTCAATAAGATAGTTACTAGAGGTGGATGACTTCCTGAAGGATATTGTTATGCATTTCTTAGCATTTAGTTTTAGTCCATGGCCCTGATGCAAGTTACTTATCTGTGTCATTCCTTCCTGGAGAACATTAGTGTTGGTGGAGGATTCTATAACTGCTTCTAATCTGCAATCATCTGCAAATTTAGTCAGCCAGTTGACTTCAGAGAAGTAAATGCCAAAAAGAAGCACCCTAGGACCACTCCCTGAGGGAACTCCGCTTGCGACTGGCCTCTTCATAGAGGTGGACTTCCCAATTCTAACTTCCTGGGTCCTGTCTGTAAGCCAGCTGGCCATCCACCAGGTGACATAAGGGTCTTTACCTAATCTCATGAGGTTGTCAACAATGCCCAGATCAGATATGTGAACCATTTTTCTCTCATCCATTGCTTTAGTGACTTTTTCTCAAAGGGATCCACCAGGATGAGTAGGCATGACTTGCCCTTGATGATCCCAGATATGTAGGGATCAGTGTTTGGTGGCATCCTATGCCATTACTGATCATTTGAATAATTCATTTGCATTTGCATTTGAGACTAGTGAGACTTATGAGTCTGTAGTTTCCAGGATCTGTAAATGGCCCACTTTTGTGCAGAGGGATGACTGTTGTTGTTTTCCATTCATATGGCACAAAGACGTTTTGGAGGCTACAGTTAAATAGCAATTTGAGGGTCTGATAGGTCATGTTTCATGCCATTAAGAAGCATCTTGAGATACTGCCTGGTCCCATTGATGCAGTGTTCCTGGCTTTGAGAGAGCATTGAGAACCTTCTCCTTAGAGATAGTAGGGGGAGTTATATTTGATGGCATTTCCTGAGGGAGATTCAAAGGGAGAGAGAGGGATAAAGTCGGAGCTAAATTTGACTGCCAGTCAGTTTGCTATATCTTCTGGCTCAGTATAGGTGGCTTCATTAACAATGAGCTCTGCACACAATTGTGTATTGTCTTTGAGGTTGTGGACATAACTAAATAATGTGTTGTGGTTGTCCTTGGCCTGGGAGGCCAAATTTAACACAAATTTGGATTTAGTAGACTTTAGTTGCCCTCTGAGTTTTGTTTAGTTTGATGAAAGTGATTTTATCCTGCTTGATGCTAGGTGGTCTAATTTTTGCCATGATTTTCATTGTTCTGTTACGCAGCATAGTGTGATTCCACCATGGTGGTTGTTTTTTTCAGTTCGTTCTCTACTTCTTCCTGGTGGGGTACTGCTGCCTCTATGCAACTATTAACATGCTTGTGCAGAGTTTCTGTGAACAGTTTTGCATAGGTAGCAGTGTTCTCAGGGTTTATGAGGGCTTGAAATTTTGCCAGGTTATCACACACATTCCCTCCAATGGAGCTCAGGAAGTTTGCATAGTAACTTCCAATAGGTGGAAGACACAGTTTGGGTTCCATAGTGTCATCATCTCAAAACCTAAAACCAGGGCTGTGGGCACTGCAGTGTTGTATGCACTCCCTGCCATGTACAGTGGGGTTTTTTATCAGTTTTGCTAAGTATGGAACCATGGCATATCTGGCACTGCAAAAATATATATCAGTGATCTGTGATCCCCATGGATAAGTCCCACACTCATGACAAATATGGGAATCATGAGCACTGTGTGAATGACACACTAACATATATATTATATCATGTGCATTGCAGACCACCTGGCAGCTGATAAAGTGGAATCACTTATGGAAGATATTCCTATAACCCTGTTGGAAACATGGAGCCTAGAGATGGCAATGTGGATCCCAGTACCTCAGTGAAATAGGATGTATCATAAATGTTCACATGTGCTTCATCAGATGCTGTAGCATGGCATTGAGAAACTGGTGTTGTATCTGTTAGGCACCATGTACCCCACTGTTCACCTCAAGATATCTGTAGTCGGTATTTTGAAAGATACTGAGACTTTAGTATCCACAGGGACAGGTGAGTCTGCACATGAGTGATGCATCATACCAGCTTGTTCATTTACCTCTGTCCACAGTTCCCCTTCACAAGATCGAATGGATGGAAGCTCGAAATTCATAATCTTAAGACCAGAATCTCGAACTTCCATTCACTCGAAACTGTGAATGGGAGCCTTAGGTTTAAAAAAATAAAAAGTTAACTTACCTTATTGCCGGGGTCCAGGTCCCCCTGTACCCTAGCAGTTTAAATGTGAATGTTCCATGACTCCACTATAGTGGAGGAATGGAAAAATCTTCCATTTTGCGCTTACGCGTATATGCGTGGAATGGGAAATTTCCCTTTCCTTCACTATAGTGCAAATAGTGCAATCTTGGAGTAGGTATATTTAAGTAGGGGGGTGTGGGGGGCACAGCCTTGCAGGGAGGTGAAGGCCCCCTGTGAAAACATTTGGAAGGTGTTCATTTTTTATTTTTTGTCCCTTTCATATGTTTGAGTTTCTCTAAATTCGAGATTTTGGTTTCGAGTTTATGACTTTCGAGTTTAGAGCAATTCGATCATATGAAGGGGAACCCTGTCCACACATATGTAGACAGCAATCTAGCCTTTGACCAACATAAAGCTAAGGTAAGAAAATTGTTCTGTGTTATTCAGTTTTATAGGTAAGGATATGGCATCCAGGTCCAAGGAAGTTATAGTACCACTATTTGGCCCTTATCAGACCAGTCATTGAGTACAGTGCCCCCTTTGGCATGTACCTAACCAAACACTTGCAGCTGTTGGAATGCCCACAAATGTTTCTCACCAGGAGAATTCAGGGCATGAATACCCTGTCCTACACTGATCACTTAAAGGCTCTGTCTCTGTATTTAGTCTCCTGCAGACTGCTGAGAGGGATCTTTGCCTGGCTTACAGTGCTTCCTCAAACACAGCCCTGATAGATCTGTTGCACATATGCAAAACAAACAGCATCAGAAACACTAAGTTCAGGGATCTGAACTTCACTTGTACATAAACAGAATGTACTGGAGAGACAGATATGTGTCCCCGAGGATCTCAGCACTATGGAATAGGCTCTCCAGCCATGTAAAACAGAGTTCTTCCCTGACCTTATTCAAATGGAACTTTGACAGTTGGATAGGCAGTAGTAAATTTACGCCTGGTCTGGCCCCCATGTCCCTTATGGATAGAGGCCATCAATAAGAGGAGTATTATCCTAACTAGCACCCTCCCTTATAAATCCTTAATTACCTCCTTAGCATGCCATCTCCATATAGATACCCATATTATTTGGGACCAAAATATTTTGAGGTGCATGGCTAAGCTTGTAAGGGCCCTAGTAGATGTTAGCCTACTAACAACTTATGAACCTATGGATATTATTCCTTGAAGATGGAGCTATTATTCTATTAATTGTGGTTTTGTTTGTAAGGTCTGCTAACTTCACAAGCTTAAAAAAAATGAAAAGCAATAAGCACAATTTATGTACGCAAAGTTTTGATAGTGCAACTGATGTCTTCTTTTGGTATTCTATGGCCTTCTGTAAATGGATGAGAAATACCTCTTCTCTTGTACTGTTATTGCAATATTCATTACTACAGTAAGAGTTAAGCACAGTGCATCATTTCTGTCCAGTATAACTCATTTCAAGTTCGGTGTTTACTTAGTTTGTTATGTATCGTATCCATTCTTTTCAAAATGTCCTTCCTTAGCTGATCAGGCTCAAAATATGTAACCTCACTTGTAACTAATATGTTCTTTACATGGAAAAAGGGTTTCTCTATACTCATTTGAGGTAAATGTGTATCAGGTGTAATATCTTGCAGTAGGAAAAGGGGATATATGCCTTTAAATGTGGCTGGTGTTTGTAAAGTTCCCAGAGCAATCTAGTTACGAAGTTAAATTTATTAGTGAGATTAATGATAGGTAATTAAGCTTTTATAAAAGGATGGAGCCTGGAAGATTAGTCAAGAAGTTAACTGTGGGATACAGCACAGGATCTGAGAGAGGATTTGTGATCCTTGTGGTCAGGCTGCCCATTCAGTACCTTTAATGGATGTAGCTTTTGACATGCTCAGCCAGATATTTTATTTGTGCAAGGCCTTCAGCTGTAACTTTTAATTTATATACTCTTGTTGAAAGGACCATGTGGGATTGAGCTCTGTGGTACTGTTAAATCAGTGGATTGTTATCCTTATTTCTAATCCACTGTAAATGTAACTTGTTTGGGAACTGACTGAGAAAAGCCATGTCAGATACATTTCCATTTGTTTATGCAAATAAACCTGTGTTATTTTGTATACACATGCCATCAGTAGCTTTCAAGACTTAAACTAATAGTACATGCATAGGCAGTATAGCCCAGGAACCTGCCAAAGCAACTCACTATCCTTGTTTGAGCTAAAGTTTGAGTGAATGATAAACCAGAGACCTTTGGTAATGGTCACTTTTTGTGATTGTTCACTACTCAGATTGCAGTTTGGATTTCCTCATATACTTGAATACCTACTGAAAGCTTTTGTAGCTTCCAAGGTAGAAACTAACCATAAAAATTAGTGCAGCAACATTTCGGATGATTAGCCAGTGTAATTGCTAACTAAGGACTGTACCTGCCATTAAAATACCTAGTATGAAAGGTGGCAGTCTGTTATGTTTAGTGTTTCTTTAAGATATGCCACCCCAGAGAACAAGGACAAGTCAGCATGGAACAAGATAACTTTACTCCCAGCTGACAGTAGAAACATTGGCCATCTACTTGGTTATACCAGCTATGAAAAATGTAAACAATACATTTTAGCCATTGTTGTGGTGCCTACTATGGTGTAAGCCATAATATTTGAAAACTGGAATTTTAATGCTGACAGGCTAGAAAGAACTCAGACCTATGACTTAAAATGTAGTGGTTAGAATGTGAAAGCAACAGTGGACAGATGTAATAGAGCATTTGTTTTCTTGTAATGTGATAAAGTTAATGTTGCAAAGTGATGTCAACTGTGACAAGTTAGTGACTTTAGCAGAATGCTAGTAAGGTAATAATACATTGTTTGAAACTGGTCTGATTTGAAACATAATGCTACAGTAAGAAATGTGCAAATCTGTGTGAAACAACATATGCAAATAATGACTTAACATGTTTCAGATGCAGATAGAGTGGTCACATAGCTATATTTTGCTCCATTAATACTGACAAATGCTAGTATTAGAAAAGTGACACCTGATATTAATTTTGCAAATGAAACTGTGTTCCCATGAAATGTGAAAACAATGAAGCTAGGATTACTAAGCTAGTATTGTACCTTTTCCATTAACACCAAACTAGTAGTGAACTTGATTTTGAAAGGGAAAGAATTTCAAGCTTTACTGGATCCAGGAACCTTGTCAAAGGTTGTGTGTGTGTGTGTGTGTGTGTGTGTGTGTGTGTGTGTGTGTGTGTGTGTGTGTGTGTGTGTGAACATATGATTAATAAGAAAAAAGGTGAAGGTGATGTGTGTTCATGGAGATAAAAAGTAATATTTCCTCACAAATGTAGAAATTCAAACAGATCTAGGAAAGCTTTTACAGCTGTGGATTCTGTCCTGACAGTGAGGCTGGATGATACACCAGATGAAAGTAAGAGACAGAAAGCAATAGCCTGATGAACCCATTAAGTATTGAAAATGGTAGTCAGGAAGCCCAGTGACACTATTAAAGAAATCCAGAATCAAGCCAGGAGAAGTGAATTAGCATAAAAGCTACATGGGGGTATAGACTATGATTGTATTTAGGTGGTAAAGACAGTCCTCTGTGTTACAAGAAACCCTAGTCTAATCTCTCTAGTTCCTAGCTATTTCTGAAAGAAAACACAAGTCTGAGATAACTTACATATGAGCAAGACAGTCCTGTGAGTTGGATGGTCAAGACAAAAATGCTTAATGCCTTCTGATTCTCTCTCTCTGTTTAAATTGCTATTTTCAGTCCTGATTCCCATTACATAATTTCACACTTTCCTGGTGTTCCCAGGCTGACAGATACTACATTCTTGTTATCTTGCACATGCAGGAAACTACATCAATAAAAGACATTCCATATGTAAACTCTAGTAATTATTCCTTAAGTTAAAACAACAGGCAGGATGCTTCACTCCAGACTCATCAACTCCAAATTCTAACTTCAAAGGGACAGGCATGAAATAATTTCAACTTCAAAGGACAGACAAAAAAGGCTTGACTTAGCTTTCTTTACAGCAGAGGGCAATGTTGCTACATTGTTTTAAGTTCAACATTTCACAGCATATTCTTTCATTTAAGAAAACAAGTCTGTAATTCAACATTCATATTTACAAATGATAGAATTATGTACCAAATTCTATTTGACTAGGCTGGCAGCCTTCACCCATCTCTACCAGTCCTCATATCATGTATCAAATGGTATTTTAAGTAACTCTTTAAGTGCACTGTTCTGAAGAAGTTCCAGACTATTTGTGGGATGAAAGCACTAAACCAGTGTATATATTTTTGTTTTTGTTTCAATTATGTGGTTTATAGTCTGTATTAAGAAACATATTAGGTTGCACTTAGTGGCTCAGAAAAATACTTTAAGTTATAACAGCACCAGGGTTGTGGTCATGGTAAATAAGGTACTTTTGAGCCTATCCATCAGCTTAGACTTGGAAAATACAGCATGGCCTTCAAGAATGCAGTTTTCTATTGATTCTTCTCCATATTGAAGGCAATACTGGGCTCATAAAATGGTAGAAATGTAGAGTGTGCTACCGTATGGGCCAGATTTGACATAATAAAGACCTCTGTAAGGAAAAGATAAAATAATGATCTGGACTTGCAAGGGTTTATATATATTTATTTATTTGCAATTTGTCACCATTCTACATGCATCAATAAGCATTTATCACCACTCTGCCCACATCATCAAACATATATCATCATTGTACCTGTCCCATTACATAGGAAAACATAGCTCTCAGCTTCTTTCCTCAGGAATTCAAGACAAAGCCAAAGTATATTAGGGAACAAAGGCCCAAAATCAGGGATAATTTTAAATATTACTCTGATTTACTCAGAAGGTTAATAAACAACAGGTTTTGCATCAATGTGCATTTTCTGAACAATAAGAAGCATTAAACTAATGTCTGGCATTACTGACTGCAATCCTCAGTTACCATAACATCAAAAAATTTATGGGGGGGGGTCAGGGTAAAAATATGAGGCAAAATGTGGGACAGCTGAGATGTATAAAAAGAAAAATGAAGCTTCACACACTACCTACATCAGATCCATACACAAGCTAAACTTGTTGAATGTTTCCTGATTTTTATAGTACTCCAAAATGTAGGTTTCAAATTATCTATATAATTCATTGCAATGGCAGTTTCTCCTCGAAGAGCACTGCTGAAAATAAGATTATTTCTTAATGAGCCTGTTTCAATAAGAAAAATGTAAATTAATAAATAACCCTGTCCACCTAAGTAAAGTCAACAGGAATTGAATTTAATGGAATTAAAATGAAGAAAATAGAATATAAATCTAATGAACTGTAACTGGCTTGTCAAAAATAACATTAACTACAAAATGAGCACAACTCTAAAAATGTTCATTACAATTAGCTAAAGCATAACTAAACTGTAAAGTTCGCTCATCTAAACATAACATTTACTATGTTGTTGAAATAATACCAAAAAATTAACTTACTGCATTAAAAAAAGTTTAAAACTTAAGTTAGAATTAGAGCAGTGAACCACCAAGGAAACAACCCATTTATAACAGCCTGCCTAACTGAGGTAAATCAGGTAAATCCTTTTCCAGCACAAAGTTTACACAGATGTGTCATCCCACTGAAACCTATGGGAAGCTAAAATGGACAAAAGGAGTATGCAAGTGATTGGTTTCTATCATACATGAAATACCTTGCACTGTAGATTTAGCAGGACAGGTTTTTCATGAGTGGTTTCCAAGTTACCTAATCCTACAGTAAAAGAGATTTCATATTGTTACACTGTAGCTGAGGCAATTGTATTTTAATCTTATTTGTTTTTATCTCAAGAAGTAACAAAGGAGGTTTGGTATACAACGCATGCTCTGTGTGGATTTACTCTCCATTGTTCTTCCTGTGTTTCATAACATGCCTACAGTAAGAGAAAAATCCATGGCCCTTGAGGTTGTTGCTTTATATGTATAAGGGTGTTTGTATGTGCTTTCTGTATTTGTATCTTATAGTGAAGGAGACTTTTGAACATTTTCATCATGTCAAAGAAAGAAAGAAAGAAAGAAAAACAAGTCTTCAACATTAAAACAACTTCACATATAAGGAAGATTTGCAAGAAAGAAAGCTGCCTTCAGATAAAAGTAGTATTTGAGAAAACCACGGTTGGTTGCAATAGACTACATTCCGTTTTATTTATAATTGTGTGACCAGTAGATCAGAAATAAGCAAAAGTGCTACAATCTTTTTTTAAGTAATGAAGTCATCGATGTTCAGTAGAGAAGCATGGGATTTGAGTGGCTTACTGCTGTAGGTGATTGTGTTCAGAGAACAGACTGCACATTTTTTTTGGTGTTTCTATGAAAATGGAATCCATCCACAACCCCTTTTTTCCCATTTTTGCACATGGGGTTGTGGTGTCACTTCAACAGTGACAACCATCTAGAGCCAAGGTTTACACTGCCAGGTGGGTAGCCCTACATGTCTAGTTCTTCCAAAGCAGACACTTGTACGCATACTCACAACTATGGCCAGTTTAGTGTGTCTAATCCACCTATTGCATGTCTCTGGAATGTGGAAGGAAACAGAAGCTCCTGGAGGAAACCCATGTGAACACAGAGAAGACATGCAGATTCTGCACAGAAGATATCCTAGCCGAGAATCAAACTAGGGAACCTATTGCTGTGAGGCAACAATGCTAAATATTGTGCCACTGTGCCGCCATGCTATGAAAAATGGAAAAACATTTTTTTTTTCATAAGGTTAAGAAATTGTTAAGGTTGATAGCAATGGCAACAGACATAGACTCAAATAATCTGCTTTTGGCAACAAGTCTGATTTAAAATGATGTTGACAGAAAGTAATGACTAATGAGGTAGCCAGATAAATTTGTCATTTATAGTTTATGTTCCATTGCATTAACAACCATTTTATTTATGTTAGAATTTTAGCTACATAAATGATAAAAACTAAAAGAGACATAGCTTTCTTTTGTCATCAATAATCCACAAAAAAAAAATCAAAAACCTCTCAACTGTCCAGAGTTTTGCACCAGAGTAAACTTCTTGTCTGGAGATGGATTGGGAGAAAGAGTGAAAAAGGACAGCAGTGTTGTTAAGGGACTGAGGATGAGGGAGAATATATGTCTTAGACGTGAGTAAGCAACTGGTCCTAAGATAGAGTTGCATGGTGTTTATCACAAGGTAACATAATGGCAATGGTGCTCCTGATGTAGGAGATGAGGGTCTCTGTTATATGCTTCACAGCAGAAGTATGGTACTGTTTGTTATAAATGATGCTACAAGACATTTGTAGAGGTCATCTGTATGTAGTGACAGTAGGGTGCTATATGTGATCAAAGGATCAAAATACATGGAATTCATTTCTTATTCGAAGATCCAATTTGCCTTTTCTTCTGGTCAAAAATAATTATTTGTTCCAATTAAATCATAAATTCATTCAAAACAAATTTGTATGTCTAAAATGAGCATTGTAGTATTAGCCAACTCTGAACAGGCTGGACTCGCAACATAAGAAAAATCTTTTGGTATACAGGAAAGTATTATCTAATAGTACCATAATCAATAAAAAAATAAAAATATATCTTCAAAACTTTCATCTCAATTCACTTGGTGAAGTATTTATCAGAAATCATAATATTTTTCCAGATGCATGCAGTCACCATACTAGAAAGACTGCATGCAAATGAACTACTTCACCTTGCACACTGACCTAACTGCTTGTTTTTATGGAACACATCAACCAAGATTCACGGAGTCTTCATGGAGTCATTCATGTTTAGATGAAGAATGAGTCATGCCTTATTAACTGCTTCCGAATCTATGAAACATTACAGCTGAGCAGAAGAAAAAGAGGCGAAGTATTTCATGAGCACAGTACAGTAGGGCTATTTTAAGTAGCATGGCAGGTCCATTGCTCATGTGGTTGCCATGGAAACTGGGAACAACAGATTCTAGACATAAGGGTCATTTAAAAAGAAGAAGAATAACAGGGGTGAACATCACAAGGGTGATTTCTCATGTAAGTACATATTGAGAAATGTATAAAGACAGGTGCAATCCACGTCAACCATATTAGTATCATATGAGGAAAAGGGAAAAAATGTTACAGATATATGTAAACTCAACTAATCACTAGAGGAGGATTTAAATACTGTGTAAGGAGATAAAAATCACCTGCTGAGAGACTTGAAAAGCATGAGGAATGGAAGGAGTAGTAATTAAATGTTCTATGACCGTAATGAGCATGAAATGGCAAGTACACAAAGTGTTTATATACATTCAAACCATGTAAATTGCTTTGATGGAAGAAGAGTTGTGCTCTCCAACATGCAGCAACAGCTGCCTCGTCTCATATAGTTAATATCATGGAATTAAAAGGCCATCCTGCTGATACCACCACATAGTCTGTATAATTACAAAGGCACAGAATATACTACAGAAGCCTGTCCTTCACCTGGGGCAGAGAAGTGTGTTTAGAGTATAATGCAGTCATATAATTACAAACAGAAGGACAGTAATAGAAGGTAAAGAGTTTGGCATACAAGCACATACATATTGCCAAACTATACTATAATGAATTAAGCTACTCAGTTAGCTGATTGTCATTAATTATATCAATAACAATGCCATGGCAGAGCTACACCAGTGTGGATCTCAAATCAATCATGGTAGGCGTGGGTGGACTATTTAAAAACAAAAGGCAAAAACATCTTTATAGTAATATTTCCCTTCAACAAGTTACTGATGGATCTTGTCCTTTCATTTGAAGCTTCCTAGTAGCAAGGAAGTAAATGTGCTGAAAACAACACAGAAAAAATTTCAAAAACTTTACAAAAGAATACGTATAGTAAGATTAACAGTGTAAATGTATGTACTATTGAGTGTTTTGGTAATTGCTGATAGCAACTTTGGCCAACTTTCATTTAGTGGAAAAAAGTAGGCCACTATCCATTATATCACACAATCAAATACTCAAGAATGAGCAATTTGCAACAGGATGACACCTGTAAACGTCAATCCATACAACAGAAAACAGCACAACAATGTCAAAAGTAGCCATTGATTAGGAAAGAAACACCTCTATGGTTTCTGACCAAATAAAATGCACACTAAATGTAAACGTAAAAACAAATCATTAACAATGACAATTCCAACCACAGAACACAGCAGAAAACATAGAGTAACAAATATCATTCCTAAAAGAAATGTCTTTATTTCTTCTTCATTAATAAACACACAATGCACCATTTGGAAATAAACCTAAAATATGAAGTTACGTGGTGAGCTCCCCATCCTGCTTACAAATCTTATATGATTGGGTTTAGAAAATTATAGCATAGTGTAAACTATTGCACAATCAACCACCACAAAAACTGACTACTTCAGCAGTCGACTAAAACAGCAAACAGCTACCATATCACCTGAACACAACGTTAACAAATGTTACTGCAGCTATGCTCTCAAGGATAAAAAATATATCAATTGCACCTGGATCAGTAATGGCAACATATGTAATAATGATGCCCATTTTATCATTGATTTAATATTATCTTTAGAGTTTAATAAATAATTTAATTTACTGTTTCATGTTTTGGACTTTTCCACATATTTTAATGCTTTCTGGATATTTCCTAGATTCTACCACATGGGTACAGATTCCTGCAACCACATGTAATAATCAAGACTTTAACCCCAAAGTAATTCTAAATATAAAAGCATGTTGCAGAGTAAAGATTTCAGCAGCTACTTCTAACTTGGGATCCTAACAATAGAGCAGTGCTAGAGTAAACCACAACTCTGGAAACATTGCAAACTTAAGTTCTAGAAGGAAAAGCATGACATCTGATGGTTTCTCGTCTAGCTTCTTTACTTGATAAATGCTTTCTAGAGTTTCTACTTGAGTTCTAGGGAAGGAGTATTACAAACCTCACAGTGATGGACTCTGCCTCACCTTTTCTCAAAACGTTTTTTTTGAAGACCAATATCCTTTGGCCAAAATCAGAAGAATCATTTCATAAAAGTATGAGGTGTGTTTTAGTTTTTGAAAAAGTTAACTAAAGGATTCTGTGATTAGCTGTGAGGAATGATCAGTGGAAAGCATCACTGTGCCAGGGATTGTACTGAGCTAAGGGGATGGAGTCTTAAGTGAATACCAGCATGAAGCCATGGCATATATGTTTATGCCTTTACAAATGATCTGTGAGACCAGTATAGTAAGCATTCAGGGGTTCACCCAATAGGTTTCTTGGGGAATACTTTTAGTGGTTTGATTTCTGACTAGAAAAAAGCTTTGCTGTAATGAAAAAAAATTGCAGACTACCTTTGTGCTATCGATAGTTCCATTCCAACACTTCGCCGGCCACTTTTCAGTCAGAGTGGACAGCATCGCCGATGGTGTTTTCATTAGTTAAGGAGTTCCACTTTTCCAGGTATAATGAGAGACTTGCAGACCTTTAAAGTGCAATTGACATGGTGCAGTTCAATAAAAAGGCTTATAAATTAGTCTGAAAAGGAAGGTTATCTGGAATGTTGTCAAGTTTCAAAAAAGTAAAAGCCTGGAGACACACACTAGGAAGTCCAAAATCAAATTTAGCTCACTGCATCTGTAAGGCCTGTTTTCCAACTCTGCAGTAACCATCTTTCCACACAATGAAGGTAATAACTTTTTTCTACTCTTAATACAAGTTTTAATTGGACTGGGGTAGAAAAGGTACATGGCAAAGGAGATGGACTGGAAGGCTCAGGAAAACCACATTGCTTCCTATAGTTATCTGGAAAGCAATGTTTTTATGCATCTATAATCCTGAGATGAGTATACTCTATTTTTAAACTCTCATCTTAGGCTTTTTATGTATAGATGCCTAAAACTGAAATGGCAATGGGGTATCTGCAAGCTGCATGATTTGCTAAGCATCCACATTGAAATGGTCAACATGGAATAGATAGGGTTGCAATTATTAGGGACTGCTTTCAAAAAGTTGGGAAAAAATCTAACACACTTTCTGTATTATGTTAATAATCAAAACTGGAATGTGATACTGTCATATTGGAGATGATGTAGATAAGCAGTGGGTGACAGCAAAGACAAGACATTGAAATATGTTAGGTAATGTGAACACATAGATATAGATATAGATATAGTCATATCTTCATTAATATTGTAAAAGCTGTGTGATCTGCAGTCAAGTGAAAGGTGCCATCTTATAGACATTAAGACATACTTGCCATCTAACACACACTGCTTTATAATTAAAACTGTTTTTTAATATTGTGGAAATATATAACAATTTTGCACAGATTGTGCAATATTCATAGCAGTTTACTATCCCTCTCTTCATATTGAACTCTGTAAAGCTCTGTAACAGATGAAAAGTGTTTCTACTGTTTCAATGCACTATATGGACATCATTGGCTTTCTAAGACAATTCGCAGTTTCCAGTCTTTGGAGGGAGCAGAGGGTTCTACATTAACGGCTATCTCTGATTGAGTTCCAGAGTGGGACTAGACTGCCTATTTTTGTTTGACCAGCTTCTGTGGTACTCTTGGCTGAATTTTGATTGGCCAACATCTGTGAGGTGGAGCCTTACAGTCTTTAAATAACAGGAGTTTGGACTTCTAAAGTTACCAACACAAGAGCCTAGTCTACAACAAGTAAGGCAATCTCTTCTTACTAGCTATAGGTGATATAGGGTTCAGTACCTCCTCTGCCTTAAGTTAGTCGTACCACTGTGATTGATTTTTGCTATTGCCTAGTTACATATATCGAAATCATTCTATTTTTTATTTATTGGCTGCACCTCTTCAGCATGCATTGTTGAAATTAATACTGTTCTGCTGACACCAGGGTTATGAAGTTAAAGTAACATTGTACTGTTCCATCTTGTTGCTGTTATACTGCTTTTCTGCTAGCAATATTTTAGACAACGTTACCAGTTACTGATATTGAGTGGATAGAAACCAAATTACCGTAGTACTTCAGTTATTGATTGTACCTTTTGATAACTGATACACATTTTGATTATTGGCGTTGCACTTCTTGTTACTCATTACTGTACTATTATGGCATTTAAAGTAACTGCTCAAGTACTGCACTAACTAGTACTGGATTACCTTCCAGACAGACGTTTATAATTTGGGTAAATGCTCTGCTGGTACTGCACTGAAATCATTTGCTTTACAGTTACTGCACTTACAGCATTCTTGTACATTAAATGTAGCTCTAGTTCTACAGTAACTACACTACATACAGGTACTGCACTTACAGCATTCTTGTACATTAAATGTTGCTCTAGTTCTACAGTAACTACACTACATACAGTTACTGCACGTACAGCATTCTTGTATATTATATGTAGCTCTACTTCTACAGTAACTACACTACATACAGTTACTGCACTTACAGCATTCTTGTACATTAAATGTAACTGTAGTTCTACGGTAACTACACTACATACAGTTACTGCACTTACAGCATTCTTGTGCATTAAATGTAGCTCTAGTTCTACAGTAAGTACACTACATACAGTTACTGCACTTACAGCATTCTTGTACATTAAATGTAGCTCTAGTTCTAAAGTAACTACATTAAATACAGTTACTGAACTTACAGCATTCTTGTACATTAAATGTAGCTCTAGTTCTACAGTAACTACACTACATACAGTTACTGCACTTACATCATTCTTGTACATTAAATGTAGCTTTAGTTCTACAGTAACTACACTACATCAGACTGTCTGTTACTCATTGATACTGCTAGTTAGAAAGGAACCAAACTGACCTACTGAGTAAACGTGGATGACTTAAGTTTGCCACTCATTACTGATTCCATTTTTGCTCCTACATATTTCTGTCACTTTTATATTTTTTTCTATTTTGCTGTTGTGTAAACTATAGTAACAGCTCCATGGTTCACATTGTTGTATCCATTAGCGATATCACATATTATAATCATTTTCTAGTCCAATCCATCATCAACTTCAGTCCTATACCTGGAGGAAGTATGTGCTTCCAAATTTTCTCATACTCCTTCATCTGAACTGGTCATTATGATATTTCAATCAGCCAGCCTGCTAACATTATGTATTTTGAGGCAGTGTAGCACTAAAACATACCACAGCTCAGTGTAGCTACACTAACCCAACTAAGGCTGGTTGAAGAACAATGCTAAACCTCCATCATAAAGACTAAGAAACCTCAGCTATTAGGTCACACAGCAATACATCCTCCTCCTGCCTGCAGTCCCTACCCATAGCTGTAAGAATCAAATCCCAAGGCTGCAGACTCCAAGCCCGTAATGCCCACTGACACTGCATCTATCCATGGCAATGTTTTAGTAAGAAGTGACTCTGTTATCAAGCATATGGACACTACACTCATCAGGCTGGATTAGAAGAGGGTGAGAGCTCTCTAACCATTGACAGTATTCATGTCATAACAAGTATCTCAGAACCTGCCATCTTGACAAATATTTTTATGACCTGAGAGTGGACTATGCTGTGTGGTGAATTACCACTTTGCAGCTAGCTGTAGAATACTTCTTATGTCTCTTTCTGAGCTGAAATTGCCATTAAATCCAATAACTTTCTATTGAGGAACTTCAACTTTCCATCAGTAAATTGTCTGTCCTACACAGCCAGTGGCAGGCATGCCCAACACTTCTATGACATTATAAACGTTAACTCTCTTGTACAAATAGCTAACCATTCTATAAGGGGCCCCACCACCCTTGGCAAATATAAATGCTTCTTGCACACCTTCATATTCATCACCTTCCATCAGATGGTTAATCTTTAAAACGTGATCCAGACACTTCTGATGCACCTGTGTTTTTTGGACTTTTCAAAGGCAAGCCTTCTTGTTACTTGATGACCTAAACAATGATGCTGTGATCCTCCTGTCAAGGATCCCATTGCTAAAGCTACTGCCTCTGCCTTCCTATCCCACTTAGATATTATTGATAAGATAGTACCTAACCACACCAAATATAATGAGAAATTGAAAAAAAGAGAAATGCATTACTTAATGCCTGTGAGAAGTCTTGTTCTTCCTACGTTAACTGAATTGAGCTTATGGGAAGAATTAGGAAGACCAAAGCTGAATATGAATCTAAAATAGGTACTAAAGCCAAAGATATCTACAAATTTTTATTCATCTATGTCAGCAAGTTAACAGCTAACATGCAGCAATGTTAAAAACTGATCTACAATAATACTGCCCACATCGAGCCTAAGGAAATAGCTAATATCCTAGCCTGACAAATTTAGTGACAATTTTCCTCTTTTCTGTTACAGCTATTTCACAGTCCCAATCATCCCTTTTAATTGCTATGGACCAAGACCTCTCATCCCTCTCAAGAACTAAGAAATTGTTTCCATGTGCTAGGCTAACATATCAGGTTGCCTGACTGTCCACCAAATATGGTCTGTGTAAACCCTCACTGGACCTCTTTAATGCCTCTCCATTGGTTACACCTGTGAAGTCTGGAGAACAGCCATTGTAATGCCATTACAAAAAGGTGGCTCACCCACAGGCCCTGGTAACATATTACCTTAGTCTCCATTATTCTGGACGTTGAAAATTTCATAAACCTGGAACCTCATCAATTTAACTTTGTCAAAGAAAGGTCCTGTCTGTTTAGCCTTATTAATTTATTTGAAAAAGTAATTGAAACAGTGGATAGTAATTATGCAGTACATACTGCACACCTGGACCTACTCAAGACCTTTGATACTGTTCTTCATGTGGGAACTATTGACAGACTTCTTAATATGAATACAAATCCTTATGTTGTACAATGCATAGCTCACTAGCTGTCTGACAAATCCATGTGGTTAGAATCCCAGGTGTCATTTCTGAAAGCAAAAAAGTTACCAGTGGTGCAACACAAGTCTCCGTAATGGGCCTTGTCCTGTTTGGCATCTGTTTCTTCAGGCCATCACTCTTAGCCTATAATTTAGTAAGTTAGTAGGGGACTGTAAATTGGGTATTATTTGATCAGCCATAGACTCACAATTGCTCCACCATGGGTTGGACCATGTTAACAATAGCTGCAAGGACAATGGCCTCAAATTAAATGTACAAAATGTAGTGAAGTTCGTTCTGGTAAGCAAAACATTTTCACATACCACGTAGTTGACATGCCCTTTCAATTGGACACTGCTGTAAGGTTACAGGGAACTCTTGTTAGTAATCCCGTATCTTTTAACATTAATGTCAGTGCAGTATATCAGAAAGACCTCTATTTGGTTCATCTGATTTCCAAAGGCATCTCCGCTAGATCCAAAGAAATCTTAATTCTCCTTTACTCGTATATCAATAGACTCATTATTGAATATAATCCCCCTTTTGTGATGTTCTTGTCTAAACATATCACTCAGTTTGAGAGACCTCAGATATTCCAAACTAAAATGTTTCTTACATATGCCTCTGTGTGGATCTGTATCTAGCCTTTTGACCCATGAAAGAACCAAACCTTTTGACCACCTGTTCCTTCATAGAACATATGGTTCCACAAATACTCCATCAAGGAGCCAAACCTTCATCAACAGATAAATAAGGTGTGTAATTGATTCATATCCCAATATATCCCCCACTGCTGGCACAAAATCCCACTGCATGCCAAGTGAAGTAGCACCCTTGCCACACTCAAGGCAGACCAAGGTAATTGGATAGGCCACCTCAAATTCTACCCTGGTCTGACTTGTATTGCTGTTTTTGAGGCTGAAGGAAACATCTGAATGCGTATTATTCATTAGGCTTGTATTGGTCCGTATACTGATTGCCTAGTACTTGCCAAGAAAGATCATTCTGTCACTGACACAGATGTATACAGAATCCTTGAAAAGGTATATCCCTTTGTTTTACAATAATACCAGTAATTTTTAGTAAATAAAATATTATTTTTCTTTCCTAAACTTGCAATATGAAATCAGCATCATCAGACAAATGTTACTGCATAGCCCGTTTTCTTACAAAGACTATAGAGGGGGCATGAAGTGCTTACTCTTGGAGGTGTGGTCATCTCCCTTAGGATGAACACATGGGCCAGATGGACATAGGTCGAGGGGACAATCAGTCAAGTCATATGGGTCCTAACAAAGTTACCTCTTCTACAACTGCCGAAAGAGTTATAATATTTCACTGAAAATTATATAGGCTTCTTTGGCTATGTAGATGTGATTTCATTATACACATGGAGTGCTTGCCACTTTTGTGTAGTCTGCAAATTATTTTATTTTTCATTTTTTTTCCTTTGGTAACTGGGAAAGTCTGACTTAAGCCAATGGTCCATCTTCAGCAAAGATCCAGGGAGAAATGTTCCACAACATATTTAAAACATTTATACAATAGTTCATGAGTAATTGTATACAAGGGGAGAAAAGCCACAGAACAGGTTAAATACTTTACAATGAGTTTAGGAGAAAGTTTCCACAAGCACACACCAAAACATTTTACAGCAGCTGATAAGTAATTACATACAAGGAGAAAAAAAGCCCCACAATAGATAAAACTCTTTGCAACAGATATCTTATATAAAAGGGGATAAGAGCCCCCACACAGTTTGAAATACATTTACAGAACATTGTTAAGAGAAACTGTGCTCAAGGACACAATGTGTACTGCAAGTAGCAAGACACTTGTCAAGTAAAGTAATATATAGTTCAAAATATTCCATATATTTCTAATAATATATGGAGGTAAGAAATAGCAGGGTATTCTGATGCCAAAGTAGGCACAGTAACATAAGGAAATATGAAGGGGTAATGCACAGGAGGGAGAGTTAAGGACATGGAAAGATAATTGATTAGTATTAGAGAGTTGAGAATGTTATGGCTGGAAATGGAAGGAAATAGAGAGAAATACATGTCAGCTACTAGTATGAAGAGGTATAATAGCATCCTTTAGTAGTCTGATATAATGATACAGGTTTGATGCTGAGGCATTACCACCTGCTAGGCTATGGAAGTGTTAATGATTCAGAGTGTGAAAAGCATAGTTATAGTAAGTAGGTAGTTATGTGTCAGTTATGAGGGTTGCACAAGGACAGGTCCGGGTGTCAAATAAATATTTTTTTTTTAGATTGATCTTGAAATTGGAATGGTTGCTTGCATGTTTAAGGGATGAGTGAATGGAGTTCCAGGAGTGACTGGAATAGAGAGAGGTTCCTGCTGGCAGGTGTGGTTTGTATGTAGTGAGAAGTATTTTGTTTTCAGATCAAAGTGGCCTAGCACGGGCGTATGTATAAAATAAGTCTTGTAGGCCTTTGCTTTGTTATGGTTTGTGCATTAATTTGTGGTTAGGAGTAGATGAGTGTAAATCCGTTGCTTGAGTAATTCAAGCTGTTTTAGGGCTAAACACTGATGTGTTCTGTTTGGAGAGTGTGTGACTAATTTTGCTATTTTATTGTAGCACTGGTTTAGTTTATTTTGGATGGAAGCTTAAAGGTTAAGCAATATTAGGAAGCCATATAATAAAGTGGGAATTAGTAGAGTTGAACCAGGAGTTTTCTGGATTAATCAGTTAAGTATTTTTTGTTCTATAATGTGTCCTAAATTTGTTGAGTTTTTTTTTTTTGATAACCTGAAATTTGACACACGTGCAACAGTTTATCAATTGTCATGCCTAGTAGTTTTGTATGGGGGATAATTTCTATAGGGGTGTTTTCAGGGGCTGTTATTAGCAAATTGTTTGAGATGTGTAAGGGCTTTTAGCATGAAAAGCAGCAGCAGCTCTGTTGTTAAGACTGAGTAGAGGCTGGGAGTTGTTAATCCAGCTTTCAACTGATGAAAATGACTCTTGGGTGATGTGTTTTACAGTAGAGTCATCTGCATATTATATGAGGGATCCTTGACATTTGTCAGAGTGTAGGTTGTTGGTAAATATGCTGAAAAGCACTGGCCTTTGTGTGGAACCTTTCGGGAGCACCTGTTTTGACAGGTAGGAAGGATGAGTAGAAGTTAATCCATTTAACAGACTTGAGATAATTGGAAAGGTACCTGGAGAATGAGTTGGTGGAGGTGATTGATAGGCCAAGTGAGGTGAGTTGTTTTAGAAGTAGGTTATGGGAAACTGTTTAAAAGGCCTTGAACAGCTCCAGAAACATGGTAGAAACCAACTGACCTTTGGTCTGGCTAAGGTAATTGTGTTATTGAAGTTTAACATGTGTGCTAGTGCATCAAACCATGCTGGGTGGAGATAAAGAGGTTGTTTGTAAATGTACCATCAATTGATTATAAATGCATGGATATATCATTTGTGTTACCTCCCTTGTGAAGTGAGATGATGTCAGAATTCTTCCATATGGCTGAGGCATGTGATTCCTAAATACACCTATTTATGAGAATGGATACTTTAAGGGAAATTGAGCTGGCTGTTGTTTTTAGGAAATCACCAGTAATTTAATCTGGAGCTAGTAGACTTGTGGTCAATAGTGGGTAGAAAGTAGAAAGCCTGAGGATGTAACTGGGATCTGATGCTGAGTGGGATGCTGTCAGATTATTAGAGGAGGTTGATTTATTTTCAGTTTGGTTGTGAAGTAGCAGTGCTAGAGATAAAGTGATCATTTAAAGCATTAGCTATTTCTTCCAGTAAGCAATGGGGAATTGGGGGTTGGTTGTCCATTGGATCCACTGTGCAGTATTTCAGATATGGTGTCCTAGAATTGTCTAGAATTTTTTTACCATTTATTCTGCAAATTGGATAATACAATTTCTTGTCAAGTTTGAAATGGCATTTGGCTTTGTTTCCTATGTATTTATATTGCTGAAGATTGCTTTTTGTTTTATTATTGAGACATGCATGTCCTCCCCGCGGATGGGTAGCATTCGAAAGACATGCGTGAATGGGCGTGCCTTCGTTGAAGGTTGAGCGTCGAGCTGGCACCTCAGCGTTTTGTAAAAATCTACTGCCAATCATTAGTGGACCGGAGTTCCGCTGTGGCGACCGCTTACTGGGAAAAGCCGAAAGACAAACAACAACAGCAACATTGAGACATGCCTTACAGACTTTATCTCTATTTCTCATTATTTTCCTGGTGTTGGGAATAAGCCAAAGAGCAAAGGTGGTTTGCACTCCTTTAAGCCAAAGGGGAGGGACATGCTATTTAGTATGCCCATAAATTTTTTACTAAAAGAGGCAACAGCATCAACTTGTATAAAGAATTTTAGGATGTTCCAGCTGTGAGACTGTAGCGAGGTGTTAAACAGCTTTGGGTCAAAGTTGTTCATGTTGTGAGAGGATTTATATGTATGTTACCTGGGAGATGTATGGCATCCTCTTATGGCGTATATAGACAGATAGTCACCAAGTGTGCTTGATAAGGAACTGTGGGAGCTATATTGTTAGGGTAACTTCTTAATAACCACTCTAGGGTGTTGGTATATTTTCCAGGTTGATTCTGGTAGGATAAGTAATACGTTGGGAGACATTGTGCAGGTTTGTACAAGGAAAAGGTTCTCAGAATGAGACTTCACCAGTCCATGTTAACATTGCCTGTTATAATTGTCTCTGTGTATACATTGTGGGATAGTTGGGATATCTTGTCCTCCAGTGTGCTGATATTGTCTCCAGGTGGGATCTTCAGGTCTTCTATACATATTGTTTTGTGTGCATTTAGTTTTAGGTTATGTAGAAGTAGTTCAGCATTGTGGAAGGAGTGTATTGCAGATAGGAAACGTGACAGCTCTAAGGACATTAAAGCTGGGGGAGGAGGGTATTTCAATGTTAATATTAAGAGTTAGCCATGATTCTTGTATTGCTAATATGTCAGGGGAGTGATATTTTACCCATGGTTGTATTTCTAGAATTTTGTTTTCAATGTTTCTGAGTGAGGGTCAAGTGGAACAGACTGAGTTTTTTGTTGCCATTTCTTATTTTGTGGGGAGAGAAACCTACTGTAAGTTATCAGGCAGGGTTGATGTATTATTTGTGGAGTATCTTGGTGGCTTAGAGGGTCCAGGGTTGGGGTGAATGTCACCTTCTAGTAGTAGATTCATTAGTACACTTGTATAGCTGCCTGCAAGCATCTACGTTAAAGAATAAATGAAAATACACTTGCAATCAAGTGATCATTAGATTAATGCCAAAAGGTTTCTTTGGGTTTTTTTTTCATAAAGTTACTTAATGAACGTACCCTGAAAGAAGAAAGTAAGTAAAGTAAACAAGCAACAGCGATGTACTGAAAGGAGACCTGGCTATTCCTATATGTAGGATGTAGGTGATTATCAGAGTTTTTCCATTCAACAAGTTATTTATTGCCTGCCAGAGCAAAACTCTGGAAATGTAGAAATCATAAACATGAATATATTACACGTCTGTTATGCTGTACCAAGGTAATATAGCTCTTGTTTGTCAGTCAAATGAATTCCTGAACTTCAGTAGTGTTATGAATCTTACTTGTGATAAGCTGTGGTTGCTTTAAACAGGTAGTGTAATTGTGTTGTACATAACTAAGAATACATATACATAAATACTGTTACTATACTCCTACCTTGGATAGCAATCAAACTATAAACTAGGTCTGAAGACTTTCTAATTTAAAAAATAATTCCTTAAAATGAAAGACATTACATAACTTAACTGGAAAACTAATGCAATTTTTTAAATGTACAACAATTTTCAGTGCAACTAGATGTTTCTAACAACATACAAAGCCAGTGCTAGATCTGTCTTCAAAACCATACAAATGATGGATTTTGAGCAGTGTAAGAACTGAAGGAGTCATGCTTACTGAGGGCATTGTATTATCTGCTGCTACTGTTAACAGCTGTGAAAGATGCACATTTATGCAACCCATGAAGTAAAACTCATATCAGGTGATAATGTAGGCAGACCAGCACAAATATAGGCCACAACTTGTGTGTTCTAGAGATGTTGTTTGAGGCTTTGCAAGGAGAAATCACAACAACTCAGATGCACAGATTACAGCAATCCCCCATTGCTTTTGCTGGAACAGGCTTACAGAATCACCATATTGGTGTATTTTATTACATAAAAATAAACAGATGCCAATATCCCTAGAATGATACATAAGCCCAGTAGTTGCACTAGAGCCATATATCCTCGTAAATTTTCTAGTCATCAGTGATTTGTTTTAATTCAGAAGACTGAGTTTCAGCTCACAAATCTTTGCAGGTAAGAAGTGACTGCTGCCTGCTTCCCTGGGGTAAAAAAGTGAGTTGCATACCTTGCATACCCAATCCTTCGGATGATGCATTAAACCAAGGCCTCATCTACCTGAGTTGGTAGTAGCTCAGATGGATGTAATAGATCCTGCCACACTTATCAAAATGAGTATAGTTTCATAGTTTCATAGTATAGTACTAGGCTATCTGCCCTGGGGCATTTGTAAGCCTAGCCATAGTGATGTGGCTTTTGCCACCCCATGAAATGGTACAAAAAATGTACAGAATAAATTTAGAATACTGTGCCTCTGTCTAGTAGTGACACAATGAAGGTCCCCTTATATAATAGAATTAGTTTACTGTGCCCCTGTGTAGCAGTGACACAGATGTGGCCCCTGGGGTAAACTTACGATCTCCCATCCACTCATCAAGATTTCTCTTGAAGAGAGTCAGTGAGGGGTTCTGCCTAATACGAACTGGGATCTTGTTCCAAAGCATGGGAAGCCTCTGGGTTATGAATCTATCCCTCCAGCATGTCCTATTCATACTTGTGCTGAGGTTTAAGTCTTTAGCTCTAGTGGTCCTGATGGATTTGGATTTTTTGAGGTGGAGCATGTCCATCAGATCCTGATTGGACATGGCCTTGTACGTCAGGCAGAGATCACCTCTGAGCAGGCGGTATGCTACTGAATAGAGCTGAAGTTTCTTTAGTCTGGCAGAATAAGACATATGTTGGAGACCCTTGATCCTCTTGGTGAGGTACTTTTGTGGTCTCTCCAGCTGTTGCAAATGCCGGGTGAGGTACATACCAAATGGGGCATTGTACTCAATCATGGGTCTGATGAGGGAGGAATATAGGGGTACAATGACATCCTTGGATCTGGATGTGAATCCCTTCATGATGAGGTGTGCAAGGTAAAATGTTTTTCTAACCACTTTGGCAACGTGGGTGTCAAATGAGAGGTCGCTGTCGACTTGGGTCCCTAGGTCTCTGATTACTTTTTCCGTACTCAGTGGGTTGCTGTCTATGTGATAATTTGTGGGTACTTTGTTTTTCCCAAAGGGGATGACTATACATTTTTTGGCATTTAGTTTAAGGCTGTGACTCCGGCACCAGTTGTCCATTTCTGTGAGGCCTTTTTGTAGGATGTGTGTGTCTGCTGGTGTATCGACTATGGCGCCTAGTTTGCAGTCATCTGAGAACTTTGTCAGCCACAGCCCACCCATGTTTGCTTTAACATCTGAGAAATAAATGCCGAACAAGAGGGGTCCCAGGACAGATCCCTGTGGGACACCACTTGTGACTGGCTTTGAGTCTGACATTGCTCCAGCGATTTTAACTTTATGGGTTCTGTCCTTTAGCCAGTTTGCAACCCATCTAGTGACATAAGGGTTTACTTTTAAGCTGTTGAGCTTATCTATGGTGCCTGAGTGGGGTATTGTGTCGAAGGCCTTAGCCAAGTCCAGGTATGCTGTATGGACTGCTTTGCCCTCATCAATGGCTCTAGTGACTGTTTCGAAAAAGTCAACCAGGTTTAAAACGCAGGATCTGCCCTTTACAAAGCCGAACTGGGTGGGGTCATGTGTCTGTAGGTCCCCTATGTCTCTGTTTATGAGTTCCATAATGATTCTTTCCATAGCTTTGCAGACCGGGCTGGTTAAGCTTATGGGGCGGTAGTTTCCAGGGTCTGTAGAGGCACCCCTCTTGTGGAGTGGGACCACTGTTGCTGTACGCCAGTGTTCAGGTACATATCCTGAAGTAAGGCTAAGGTTAAATAGCATTTTTATGTGTGGGTTTAGCTCCTCTTGGAGTTCACGTAACACGCAACCCGGGATACCGTCAGGTCCCATTGATGCTGTGTTTTTTGCTTTGTTTAGGGTGGTTCTCACTTGGACATCTGAGATGACAGGGATATTACATTCAGCTGGGATAAGTATTTCTTCTTTTGGGGGTGAAGGAGGGGAGAAATTTGTACTGAACCTGTCAGCCAGAATTTTGGCAATATCTGTGGGTTCAGTGTATTTTTTGTTGTTGTGAACCAACTCTGAGCATATCTGAGGGTTTCCGCCCAGGTTTCTAACATAGCTGAAGAAGGCTTTGTGGTTATCTTTAGTGTCCTTAGCGATTTTTCTCTCAAAGTTGGCCTTGGATGTTTTTATGAGAGAACGTAGTTTTCTGCTAATGTTGATCAGAGATGTCTTCCCTTCATGGGATTTTGCTCTGACGTGCAGTATGAAAAGTTTCCTGTTGCCCTGGACAAATTTCCCATTGTCAGCATGAATACTACCTTGAGACTCCCAGAAGAGAGAGACCACTGGTCAAGTGAGACTACAAAATTTTAATAAATAAAAGAAAGGCCAAGAAAAATAGGATATAAACATAATTCACATGGTTCTCAACAGTTTGATGCATTTGAATCTTATAGATATGCAGTAAGACATTCTTGCAGACAAGGAAAAACATTTAGTGGTACTTTTTCAAAATCATAACTTTCAATTTGTGGCTATAGATGTGTTGCTATAAACAGAAGACTCACTGCATGTTATCCTGGTGTAAGATGTCTGACCAGCATGGCTTCTGTGCTGAGTACTGACTATATCCTGTTACCCCTGAAAGTGCAGCTTGTGATCAGGAGATTGCCCTGTAGCACATTTTAGACTTGAGCAAACTGCATGTAGAAAACTGAGAATAAAGAAGTGGATGAGAAAATTAAACAAGGAATGTGGGAGTGCCGAGGTATTTTATTGAATGAAAGACAGTAGAAAGCTAGTTTATAAATATTACATGTGGCATGGTTCATCTGCCTTCATTATTCAGAATAGGTGGTGGAACACCGCAAGACCAGCAACATGTATTATAGCTATCTGGAGCAGCAAGTCTAAGAGCATCGACACAACAAGGTCACAAGTTTTCTGTTGCCAATGCTCCACTAGGCTGGAGATGCCTAGGTCATGCATTGACAAATTTGTGGAAGAGTGCTAAAGTGAGTTTCTTTCACTTTCCATCATCTGCCTCATACCTGGATTTGTATGACTTTGGAGTAGTTAGATTTAGAAATAAGGAATACGAGGGCTTGTGCAAACTTGGGGGGGGGGGGGCATAGTGACAAGTCCTCTTAAAAAATGCATATTTTTATGTGTTTTGCAACCTCTATTTTATTTTTATTTATTTATTTTATTTTCTGTTGGTTTACCAGGATAGTCCATTGGGCCAAGAAGAACCCGTTTTCAATGGAGTCCTGGGGAGAAAAGCTCCAAACAATCAAAGTTACAATCGGTTAATCATGATAATTATACAAGAGTAAGAGATTCAAACAAACAATTACATAGTATTAGAGGAAACAATACAGCTAGTACAAACTAGAGCTGAAATCTTTTACAAATAATACAACTAGTAATGTAGCATACAGGTGGTACAAACAAAGAAGGAATGTTTCAAGGTACTTAATGAGAAGAACGGTTACATATCAAAAGGGTACAGTGTGGTGTATTCTAGTGGATACAGTAACACAAGAGTGTATGAGATAGGAGGAATTCTAAGGAAATATTGCAGGTGTAGATAGGGGAAGGAAAGGAAGATGGAAATTACCAGTGTTAATTATGTGGGGTGAAAGCAAGAGCATTCCCACTGGGATACTAGATATGAGTGAAGGGATTTTTTGAAAGAAAAATGGTTGGAGGTGGTATGAATTGATGGAGGTAGGGAGTTCCAGAGGCGTGCTAAACCATGTGATAGAAGATTTTTGCCTGGGGGACGAGTTGGTTTGTAGACTTCTAAGAGATTTTGGTTGTTAGACCTTAATACTCTATTGGGTAGATGCATTTTAAAGGTAGAAGACAGGGAGGGACAGAGGGAGGGGTTGAAGATTAGCTTGTGTGCAAGAGTTAGTTGAGTATAGGTGAGATGCTTGGGTAGTTCTAGCCAATGTAGTTGTTGGAGAGAGGAACAGTGGTGGGTGGAAGACTTGTGGCTGGTAGCGAACTTGGCAATTTTGTTATAGCAAGAGGAGAGTTGTGTTTTCAGAGAGGACTGTATGTTAGTTAGAAGTGGTGCTCCATAGAGAAGTGAGGGGATAAGAAAGGAAGTAGAAAGAGTGATTTTAGTAGCAGGTGTAAGGTAGTGCTTTTGCCGATAGAGCATACCAAGTTTTTGATGGGTTTTTTTGATATTTAGTTGTATATGGGAGTTGAATTTGAGCTGGTTATCAATTTGGACACCAAGTAATTTGGTCTCTGAGACCAGTTCCAGAGGTGTGTTGTTTTGACTAGTAATAGAGAATGTGTTACTATCGAAATAGGTGACTTTAGAGGGGTGAACACCATTAATTTGGTTTTAGAGGCGTTTAGTGCTAGGTGGTTTCTTTTCATCCATTGCTCTGTGGTTAAAAAGCGTCTTGAGTGAGCTTGAGGAGTGTAGGGATAGATGAGGCCGAGCAGATAATAGTTGAGTCATCTGCATATTGGATAATGTTTGAGAATGGGATAGAGTTACGGAAATTATTTATGAATATGTTAAAGAGGAGGGGACCTAGTATGGAGCCTTGGGGAACTCCGGTTGGGGTATTTAGAAATGTGGAGGTTGCCTTTTTCCATTTTACTGCTTGAAATCTATTTGATAGGTAGCTGGAGAACCAGTTCAAGGATGAAGGAGATAGGTTAAGTTTTGAGAGTTTAGTTAAAAGCAGGCTGTGTGATATAGTGTCAAAGGCCTTAGAGAGGTCAAGTAGTAGGGTTGAGACAATAAGTCCAGAGTCCCGGGCTTTGTTTACAGTTTCAAGGAAGGAGAGGAGGGCTGTGATAGTGCTGTGACCAGGTCTAAAACCATGTTGTGTGGTGGTAAGTAAGTGATTATCTAAAAGATGTGGTAGGAGTTGAATTTGGATACACTTTTCTAGGAGTTTAGAGATTGGAGACAGGATAGCGATGGGGCGGAAATTAGTCACACTGTTATTGTTGCCACCTTTATGTAAAGGTATGATAAAGGCCTTTTTCCAGATTTGTGGAACTGTACTTTCCTGGATAGAGCGGTTGATTAGAATGCTAATGGGGTAGGCAGTAGCATCAGCAGCTATGCTAAGAAAGTAAGATGGGATGTTATCAGGAGCATTAGAGCAAGACTTTAGTTTCTGAAGGAGTTTTTTTATAGTGGAAGTGGGTATGGGTTTTAATGAGAATAGTGGGGGGTGAGGAGAGGGGGTGTTGGGGGGGAGAGAAGATGGGGAGGAAGTGAGAGTAGGAGGAGAGGTGGAGGGTGGAAAGTTAGTGGATGAGAGTGAGGGAGTGATAGCAGTGCAGGTTGAAGTGTTGGTGTGGGAGGTGGAGGGTGGGAAGTTAGTGGATGAGAGTGAGTGAGTGGTAGCAGTGCAGGATGGAGTGTTGGTATGTGAGGATAGGGGTAGATTGGAGAATGTGGTGTTGTTAGAGAATGAAGAGGTTAATTTGGAAATAGATTCAATAAAGAATGAGTTAAATTGGGTAGCTAAGTCAGTATCAGGGCATTAGGGTCTGGGCTGGGGTACCTGGTTTGCTGGGGTTAAGTAAAGTAGAGATACCTTTCCAGAATTTTTGAGGATTTGTTTTGTTACTGTTTTGGAGGATGGAGAAGTAGTTTTGTCGATCAGAGATGATGAGCTTTTTTACTTTATTTCTAAGTGTTTTGTATTCATTGTGTAAGATAGGGGTCTTATTTTTCAGGTAGTGTGCCCAGACTTTATCTCTGTGATGCATGGTTGCTAGTGTGTGTTTGGTAAGCCAAGGGACAGTATTGATTTTTATTCTCTTTGTCCTTAAGGGAGCATGGAAGTCTAGTATTTTTAAGAATGTTGAGTTGAAGTGGGCAACTGCGTTATCTAGAGTGGTGATGTTTCATGACTAGAACCTTCTGAGGCTTTAGTTCCTTTAATTTAGGTTAACTGTGTCTTAGGTGAACAACACACAATTAAACATAGTAAACTTGAACAATAAGGTCTTCTGTCAATGTTTGAGAATAACTATTCAACTGTGAAGACTTTTGGTGAGAACACACTTCTGTGGACAATGATGTAGTTAGCCTGGCTGTGCAGCCTGGATTGATGAAGCCCTGGCTACAATCCAGATGACTCCTGTTTGACTATTGATTCTGGCACTGAAAGAGCTGGGCAGTGGAAGATTGAAGTGAGCATCTCACACCAGGTTGGCTATGTCTGGTGGAAAGAAAACCTGGTTTTGGCGACAGATTGCTTCACTGCAAACAGAAGCTTACATAACTATAGTTGGAAATATGATTGAGGGTTGTGGGCTTGGTGATCCACACTAACAATGGTAGCCCTCATAGGTGTGTGTGTGTGTGAAAGGCAGAGAGAACAAAAGCCTGCATATGCCAGTGGAGGTCTTAGAATAATTTCATGGTCATGTGATTGCTTATGTCAGCCACCAGGGCATGGCATGAAATCTAGCCACAAAACTACTCATAGCTAGCTGTATGACAGCTTCCCATGGTAGGACAGATGAAGGCTAGTTGAATAGTGGTAGTGAAAAATGGTTAAAAGATTTACTATTGAAAATACATTTATAGGAAATCTGGCAATCTCCTTAAGGGAGAAGCATTTGTAAAAGAATAATAACATGCATCTCTGCCTTGTAGGAGCATGGATATTAGCCAGGAGCCTCATGAATGAAGAAAACTGAAAACAGATTCTTTTTATACATCAAATAAATGGATAAATTATTAGGACAATAAAAGAAGCAAGATTTATTGATGTGTTTATTAGAAGCTGTAAGCATAAAAGTGAAATGTTGGTTCTTTCATTCATTTACTCATACCAAACTTGCATGCATCACAGCTGCTTGGGTATGGTATGCTCAAGGCAGTCATTTCTTATTTGCTATTACTCATTCCACTTTAAAGACTTGCCTTGCCACTTAGAGCATGGTGAATTTTGTATGCTCTAGTTTTGCATCTTTCAGGAGGAAAAGAGAGGCTTTTTCATTGCCTGCCAGTGATCATTTTTACTTAGAGGTGCAGAAACGGAATTAGAATAATAGCATAAATGTTGGTGTGAGTTATGAAGTTTCCATCATGGTATCCTTCACATATAAAATATCATAGTAGTCGGTTCACAGGTAATTAATAGGCTTGCTACTCTTGCAGGCCATTTTAAGCCTAGCCAGTTTCCCTTTTTGTGCTCAAAATAACCCATCCCACTTGGTATAGACTGTCCTTACCTGTTGCATGGTTGACAGTTATGCTAATGAGAATAACTAGGATCATACCATGGATAATTGGAGGAGACCTATGCATGGGATAAAGCATTTAGGAGCTGCCTCTGACAATTAGTAGTACAGGGGACAGTCCAGGGTTAAATATTATGTTTTCCATCCATAGCTCTAAGTTATGCTTGACTATGGACAGGGATGGACTTTGTTTTATGTGGATGGTGAGTCTGTTCCACAGCAGCTGTATCCTCATGAGATATGCTTTTCCCTCCAAACCATTCTGCTGATGTTGCAGAAGAGGTTTATATCCCTAGACTGAGTATTTCTGATGCCACTGGACTTGCTGATGTGCACTAAATCCATCAGTAATGGGTTAGATTATGTCATGTATACCAGATACAGGTCACACCTTACAGTCTGTAGGACACAAAGTATAGTGACAGCGCTTTGAGTTGGTCCATGTAAAGCCTGTTGTTTAGGCCTTCTATCCTTTTATTTTTGCTGGTAAGGATGGTGTACTGACATTTTTCTTGAAACTAAAAACACCACCCATGGCATTGTTAAAGACTAAGGGTACAGGTTAATGTGACTGTGAGGAGGGTTTCACTAAAACAGTAAAAAAATAGAATAACCAGGGCACCCAAATAATTAATCTTATTTTAAGATTTATCTTCCACACTTCGGTCAGCTCTGAACTACCTGTATAAATGTTTGAAACTGTGAAAGTTCTACTAATTTGCATTAAGACATGTACACCAAATTTTGCAATGAGAAAATTATTTTTTTTTAAGCTGTAATCTCCAAAATGAAAGAAGAAATAGATGGTAATTGCAAAAAAATCTACCCATCATTCCACTTAACAGGAATTATCACAGAAAGACGATATATAACAGCATGCTGCATCTTTGGTATTGTGAGTATGGCACTTTGTGAAATGCTGTCGCACAGAACAAACATACATGAAAAACATAATCATCAAAAGTAGAAAACCATGCAAGACACTTTTCCCTCTCAACCCCTTACTTATTGTAACCAACTCTGAGGTCAGTACATCAGGGAAATGAAGATTTCAGTCATTGCAATAAACTACTACAAGGATAGTCTGATTTGATCTTTAGTCTGAAAAATGCGATTTGTAGACATAACCTTTGAAGAACTTCTTTATTTCCCATTGACATCTGCTCTTATCTTTGAAGATGTCATGAAAGGACATGAGTAGTTTCTGAAAAATCATTTTTTATTTTTTGCTGCATGTTTATGGCATATCTCAAAATATGAAAATACTTTTAAGACTATTAAATAAATGTCATGTCAAACATCATAGCCAAATAGAAAAAAGGATAATATGGAATACAGTCTTGAAAATCTATTATCCTCAGAAATTATTTAATATGTAGTTCTTTCGTTTAAAGTAATTTATGAAACGTACGATTCTCAAAGCAAAGTGTTAGATACTGCAATAAAGTATTTCTAAATCAATAGACTGTATTCCATCAGATTAATGAGGAATTACGTACAAAAGTTCTGAAAGTTGTTTTTCATTAGGTTGTGCTGATTTCTGTGACTTTTAAAATATTTATCTTCAGGATGGCCTACTGTAAAGGAATCAAATGGATTAATAAACACACACACGCACATGCATATATACACACAGAGAATGTCAGGTTGGTTTTAGAAAGATACATGATCACTACTCTTTGATCAGTAGTGGCAACCAGTTTACTTGGAAAGACAAATTGCTGGTATATACAGGAATTTTTTTCTTTCCCTGTGATAGTGTGATGTATTTTAAAATACATAAGGTTTCAACCATCCTAGTACTTAAAGTGGTGTTATTACACAAATAGGTTCTCAAAAATTCAACATGTTGTTCTTTTAGAATAGCATTATATAAAGCCTACTGTGTCTATTGTAGCTAATGAACATTCAGTTTTTGCAATCAATTTTAACAACTGTAACAAATTCCAATTATCTCTTATGTAAGATTAAATCTCCATAGTGTGCCCAGATAAATACTCATATATTCAGTTGTACTACCTCTTGAAGCCACTATTTGTCTAAATGGTAAATTCTCTAAATTTTTGTAAATTTTAGGGATTCCAAAAAATATCCTACTTTAGGATATTTTGTACTGAAAATAAATGTATAACTCGATTTTTTAATGTAATATTTGTAACAATTGCAGTTTCACATGTTGATATCCCATTTCCATCTAACTCTGTACACCTGTTAATATTGTCAACATTTTCTGTTCATACTTGCTAGAATATAGAACTACCATGCTTGTCCCTTGGTCTGACTTCATAAACCTTAAATGGTTTCACTCATATAATCTAGCTAAAGTTTTACTCTCCTCTTTAGTTAAATTAAAATATTTGTCTTTGGGCATTCTCTTATTATCTTAAAATCTTCTATGCAAGTCTGTTCAAATACATTTACTGTTGGAATAAAACAGGATTAAATGTACTTCTCTTCCTAAAATGCTTGTCATTTAAATCAGATGCATATTTTATATTATTCAACAAATACCTCAACTTAAGCCTTCTAACATATAATTTCATTTAAATCATCAGACACATATTTTATAGCATTCAACAAATATTTCAAATTAAGCTTTCTAACATATAATTTGAAATCTCATACTGTTTTCCAAATCTGCCCTCTGAGAAGGCATAAATGAAAACCTTTATTTAGAATCATTTCAAAATCGGTAAAATCATTACTACTTAAATTTACTATTAAATTATCATTATTTTCCATCTTAAAAGGTGTCTCACTTGAAACACTCATTTAATGTTATTTAACTATATTTCCAAGCTGCATATTAGCATTCTTGTCATCAGGCATTGTGTTCCGAGTTGGTAGTGCACAATCATGTAACTGTGTGTCATTACTAACAAATTGCAGCAGTGACCCTCACCACCTTAAAGTTATCAGATTCATGAATGACAGCATTATCCAAATAAGCAGCAGCAATGTATTGACTATGTGAGTAAAGAATCCAAACCATAAGTTGCTGAAATTTTGCTGGGGCATCATGTAGCCCAGAGAAAGGAATGGTAGACTGAAAGATCCAATTAAGGGTGGAAAAGATGGTTTCCTTTCAGACAGCAGTTGTTAAAGCAATTTGCCAATACATCTTCATCAGATCTAGTGTAGGCCACAATCTTGCCTTTCCTAGTATCACTATTAATTTAGCTACCCATAGGCATGGGACAACTATCAGATTAGGAGATGCTTTCAATTCAGCTACTCATAAGCATGAGGTAACTATCAGATTGGAAGGTGTTTTTTAACTTCCTTAAGGCATTATGGAGCCAGGATGGTCTGGGTCTATAATACTCTGTTGAATGGCAGATCATCGAACCGCCATTCTTTGAACCCCTGTTTATCGAAGCCGCTAATCGCCAAAGTTTTTAGTGAAAGTTTTCCTATGGCAAGCTAATTGTTATTTTATTCACGGTCGCTAGGGTAGCCTATCATTGGTTTGCCCTAGGAAAACTTTTGCTGAAAATTCCATTCAACGATTAGCAGCTTCAATAAATAGGGGTTCAATGAATGGCAATTTGATGATCTGCCATTTGACAAAGTGATATAGACCCAGTGGTCCATCAGGTCTTGGGATTAATTGCATGAGGCTGTCCAATTCACTTTCAGATTCTTCCATCACCCTGATCTTAAGCATCATGTTCATTTATTCATGCTTGCTATCTCTCTTCCTCTCTATATACATATAATTCTGGTATTCTTTGTGGTTTTAAATTGGTCCTCTCTCCTAGATGAGTCTCAATATGGTGTTAAATCACATCTCTTCTGCCATTCAGTCCTAAAAACAGACCCTTGTTTCTTGACAGAAATTATTTCATGTCTTGTTTTGTTGCTCAGTGTATCATATCCTTATGTGCAAGCATAACAGTTCTGTTTCTTGACCAGATTCACTGATATCTACTGCTAAACTAACTACTGAAGGCTGTACTTCTTTCCATGGTGTCCATATGCTGATGTGGTATATATGTTCTTGTTTTCTTTTACTAACCTGTCTACCTCATTTATTTTCTCTGTTATCTTACATGGACCCTGTCATTTAGCAAATGGCTTGTTCCCTGCTGAGTAGACCAAAGTCAACACCTGGACTCCAGCTTTAAGTTCCTTAGTTTTTGTAGTTCTAGTATACACCCTTTACAGGATACATTGAGCTCTTTCCATGAGTGCTCTTACTGTGAATATCACAGTCTGTATAGTAAACTGGTATAGTGTTCTAAGACACTTTCAAATGGGGGTACTTTTCCCCAAGTTTCTCTGACAAAGCTTAATCTATGAGCATGCCTGCCTTAATTTAAAAGAAGTAAACCTTATCAAGGCTTGTGGCACATCTCTAATGAGAAATAGGCGGTATGGTATTTACTTATATCAGATTTTGTTGTCCTCCTCAGTAATCTTTCTTAGTGTGGGCTTAGATTAGCATTCACTTAAAATGTTCTACCAATTTGTCTGTGAATGGTACACTGAGGTTTTTAGTTGCTTAACCATAAAGCATTGGAACAGTTGGCATATTATTATGGACATAAAGGAAGTCCTTAATGTGCAAGCATTTCCTTCAGTATTGTTAACTTTAGAGTAGTAAGTATAGCTCCATAGCTATAAATGTAGGATTAGCTTTACTTAATGGGATGGCAATTGGGTACTTAATTGCACAGTCAGAAACCAGAATATTATGAAATCCATTGCTGGATTTTACCATTGGCTCCATGGTGTCCATTGCAATAGATCTGAATGACATCTATATGTTCAGTGTATGAATCAAAGGAAATAAACCTGGGTTGGAGAGGTGTTTTCTGGCAATCAGTGTGTGGGCTAGTAAAAATCTTGACAAAAATACATGCTTAACCCCAGACCGTTCCTAGGTATCCTAATAGCAAGCTGCTTAGAAAAGTAGTGACAATGTTAGCATATAGCCATCTGTGCACTAATCCCATACATTTCTAAAATGCTTTGGCACCAATAGTGAGTGAACTACTTTCTTTCTGCCCTTTTGCTGTATGAAACTCATTTTCTAAATCAAAGTATGGGCAAAAAGTAAGATTATCTTATGTCACTTCTTCCCCTAACACCCTTGTTTTTTTATATATATATAAACACTTTAAAATCGGAAATACTGAAATGTCGAACTGCAGTATCAAGAGACTATAAAGTCGAAGTTTGAAAATAGCAAAAGTGCATAATCGTGAATTTGAATATCTCGAATTTGCGGTTATGGCTTTATGCTACGTAATGTCCTGGATTGAATGTGGATGGTGTGCAGTGCTGTGTGTGGATTTAGATGTTATGTCAGGTAAGTGAGTGTTTTGTAAGAGTTTTGGGTGGGAGTTGAGTGTATGTGAGTGTGCTGATATGTGTGATGTGTGTGAGGGACTGTAGAATGTGTGTGTGTGTGTGTGTGTGTGTGTGTGTGTGTGTGTGTGTGTGTGTGTGTGTGTGTGTGTGTGTGTGTGTGTGTGTTTGCTTTTGTTTACTGTTTGTGCGTTCTTAGAGTTAGTATACATAAGTAGGGGGGGTGCAGCCCTCCACATGTGGGGGTGCAGGGGGGCTTGCCCCCCTGCTTATTTGTGTTGTAGGTTTGTGGATGTGTGTTGTTTTGTTTATGTTGTGATGTGGGTGTTGTGGTATATGTATGGTCTGGTGTGTGCTGTGTTTTAGGTGTTTTGAATTTTGCGGTTTTGGTTTTTCGGTGTTGTGTGGATTCGATTTCAATGTTTCGAAAAACTGAAATTTGATATTTCAGCATTTTGAGATTATAAAGTGAATCCATTATATATATATATATATATATATATATATATATATATATATATATATATATATATATATATATATATGGTTCTAGGTTACAACACACCACACACATACAATAACATACATCACCATCACCACATCATCACATCACACACAACACAACACACACACACACACACACACATCACAACAACAAACAAAAAAAAAAATTCCTGACCAAAAAAACCACACACACACAACAACACACACAAAAAAACAAACAAACACTAAACCAACCTACACTACACAACACTACCACTACCTAAACCCTAACCCCTAGGTCCCTAACGTAACCTAAACCCCTACCCAACCCGCCTCCTGAACCCACTTCACCCTAACCCCAACCCACCCACCTACTTAACCACTACTGCTACCTCTCCCTTAAACCTTAACTAACCCTAACCTTAAACTTTCACCTCCCCCTTACTTAACAACCACCTACCTAACAACTAACTCACTTAACCTAACCCTAACCTAACTTACACAACTCACACCTAACTCTACCTCCTCCCCACCTAACTCTACCTCAACTAACCCCTACCCCTAACTTACCTAACCATTTACTTCACTCCTCCCACACCTACACCTCCTACCCTACAGACCTTACTACCTTCCTCCTGTTTTTACTACGTCGATCTTTCACGTTCTGTGTTCATCTCCTCCTCCTTTCCCCATCTCGGGATTCTCCGGTCTTGTGGCCCTGTGTTTCGTCCTCGCCCATATATATATATATATATATATATATATATATATATATATATATATATAATTTCAGTATCCCGAGACTATAAAGCCAAAAACTCACAAACCTGAAAACCAAAACCACAAAATTCAAAACTGCGAATGTAAACAAAACAGTACACCACACATTGTTGTTGTTGTGTCTTTCAGCTTTTCCCGGTTAGGGGTCGCCATAGTGGAACTCCGGTCCGCTAATGATTGGCAGGTGATTTTTATGTACCGAGTTGCCAACCCTGACGCCCAACCTTCAACGAAGGTACGCCTATTCACGTATGTCTCCACGCAGAAGATGCTCTAGCTGAGAATTGAACCGGACAGCGTCTCACTGTGAGGTGACAACGCTACCGCAGCACCACAACCACAGATAAAACAGTACACCACACATACAAACACAAATACACCTACCTCCTGACACTACAACAAAGCAAAACAACACACACGAACACAACAAAACAACACACACACACATACTTCCTATAAGCAGGGAGGCAAGACCCCCACACCCCCGCTACTTATATATACTAACTCTGAGGTCGCACTAAACACTGAAATACAGAAAACCCACCACCACACATTCTACACCTCCCTTGTACAAACACACATCACATACATACAAACACTACCACTCTTAACACTGACACACTCACACTCCTACCTACCTACCCTAACCCACACCTAAAACTCCCCAACACACTCATAAACACAAAAACCCTCCCCAAAATTTACCTAATGTGCCATCAGTACCATCGGTTCGACATTTCCAGGTTCGATATTCTGCAGTTTTGCACAATTGCAGATTCGACACTTTGGTCTCGAGGTACTGAAATTCGACATATTTTACTCTGCTCAAAATGCTATCTTCCCAATGGGCCTTTTAAAACTTACTCTGCTTGCATGAAGGTTGGCTAGCTTTGGGACTTCATCAGGGTCAGCCTTTTATGATGTAGAAAGAAATCCTGCCTCCCCTACCATTACAGGCGCAGCGGTCTCAGAATCTCCCAGTAAAGGCAATTCCTGCTAATATTCTTTGGAAGCAGTTGCTATCTCTGCTTTGTTTATTCAATTAATTGTTTTTGCTTCTTTTCTTTATTATCCAAATGCATGTAATGTTTTCCTTTTGTTTAGCATTCCTATGATTTGACTTTTTTTTCAGTTTTATACTGTGTAGGAGAGCTAGTGATTCTCCCCCTTTACTCTGGGTTCAAAGTTATTTTATGCCTTCTTTTTATGGATTAGCACCTTTCTCAGAGAGACTGAACAAAATCCTCTTACTGTGTTTGTCAGCTTTACATTGCTCTTCCAGTGCAAAGGCTTTATCTTCAGTTTTACATTTCCTTATGAATAATTACCCGTTGCTTAGCATCTTCCCTTGTTGGTGGTTTTAAAACTGTCATGTACTGAAAGTAGTGGGTTTTCAAATATGAGCAGGTACTGTTCCTTCCTCCAAAACTGCATTGATGAAATCTGATTTGCTGTTACATTTTTCCCCCTCCAACATACACATGTTCTTAAGGCTTTAACATTTCTGATGTTTTCTGTTTTAGCTTGACAGAAAGTTTAGAACTCTGCACAACCATAAATAGAGTGTTCTTTTATATATTAATTTAATGTCATTATAAATATCTTCTTATAACTATCCATATATCATATGTATAAAGATTCTGTAAGCAGAAATGTAAGGAAATGTAAAGAATTGCTAAAATCTGTAATGTACCTGCATCTGTAAAAACTGCCATATCATATAAATAATTATGTGTTTTGTGGAGCTTTTCTCCCTGGGCCTCTACTGAAAATGGACATATATCCAGCTGAACTAGCCCAGTCAACAAATGTAAAATAACATAAATAAATAAAATAAAGTAATACATTTTCCATACTTCCTATCCTCCCTTACTTTGAATATACACTTTCAGTGAGTGTTTCCTTCTGTTTAGTTCTTTTATTCCCTTCAGCTCTGTACATTGCAACATTTTCAAGCTGCAGTGACACTTCCTCCTTTGCAACATTTCCAGACTATATTTTCGTGACTTGGCAAATTTCTTCTACTATCTGTGTTATACTCTAATGTATGCCTGTAGCCACTGTAGTTTATTCCTCTTTCTATTCCAAGCAAAATGTCTGTAACTGTGGGCTTCCTAACAATGCACCTTGATGTTTTATGGATTCATACATTCTAATGAGTATGCTTGGTGGTTGTTTGCTTACTGTTTTTTTTTCCTGTGGCACATTTGGGAGCTTACACAACTGCTGGTCCCCCTTTCCAGCCTGAGAGGGTGGTCTACCAACATGCCTTATTCCCATTGCCTTTATAACTCTTTAAGGTGAGGACATCGTACCTTACTATCATGTCATGTGTTAAACGGAAATTAGAGCAGCTAGATTACCCTTCTAAACCCAATGTGCATTTTTATCTGACTGGTAAGATATTTCTTATCAACCTAAATGCAAAGTGCTTTGATGGTGATATTTTTTTCTTATATGCATGCTGCACTTTTCTAAGTGTTGCAGCTCTGCATGACTCTAGCAGTCCTGCACTACCACTTCATTTAACACTCTACATTGCAGCACTGCATAAGTCTAGCAGTCCTGTACTACTACATCATCATTTAACATGCTGCATTGCAGCACTGCATGAGTCTAACAGTCTTGTACTACTACATCATCATTTAACACATTGAATTGCAGCACTGCATAAGTCTAACAGTCCTGCACTACTACATCATCATTTAACATGCTGCATGTAATTAACATGGCAAGGGCACTGTAATACGATGTCATTTCCACCATTTTGGAAGATTGATTATCAAGGTTTAGAGGCCTGAAATCACAAACATTCTTTTCAGAAGTTATCATTTTTACAGGATTAACAGTGCTAGATAATATAAGATAATATACTTTGTTACATAATTGTGATGAAATGTACATGTATGACATTTTTTCAGTATATAATTAGAAAGTAATGAGGCAATGTTGTGATGAAGTGACCAGCTATAAAAATGTAGAGCTTTTTCACTTTATCATTGTCTTGAAAATCAGTCCCTTCCATATCAAAGATGACTGTAAGTAATTTTTCTATTAATTGGACTAAAGTTATAGTCCAATCAGCTTGATCTCATCCCTCCTCTTCAGCATAATGCCTTTAGTTGATGAATTTTTTTTTGCACCCAATGTGCTGAGCTTGCCATGGTTCTCTGTGAGACTTAGTTGCTATGAGTTTTAAAAGGTGGCAGGACTTAAATGAGCCATGTACTGTTTGACTGAAAAAGACTGGGTAGATTATAAGTGATGTTTGCAACTGGGAGACTGTCAGTATGGTTTGTGATATAAAATGCTTGCAGCTAGGATTGTGTTGGTGTGGTTTGTTTTCATTTATATAAATGTATGACTGCATATGTAGTAAGTGATGGTTTAATAAAGACGTTTCCTGTTAAAAAAAGGCAGGAATTAAATAATTTATGTAATGTTGCTTAAGTTATATAATATATAGCGATATATATGAAGTATAATGTTTATGTTAAAATGCTTTTATATGAATGTAAATTTGGCTGTGTGACAAGTGATAATTCAATAAAGATGTTTGAGAAAAAAAAACTTTCATAGAATATGTGGTGTGTGTGTGTGTGTGTATACACACAGACACGAGTGTCTCATGAAATATTGAATGTTCAAAATGCAAACAATTTAGAGTGAGACTAAAATGATCAAAAATATGAAAAAGTAAAATTACTTATTTTATTTTTGAAAGGGCTCAAGCCTCCTTTCACCCCCACACACCCTCTTCTAATTATATTTACAAACTTCGAGATTGGGTCTATATTTCAGCAAATAGACTTGTTTTTGATATATTTCTACCTTCGGTATCCTGTATGGGCTTACATTGGTGGTGTATATCTGGGCAGTTTCAAAACTTCAAATGTTCTAATATTGAATCCTATTCAGCGAAAACTGAAAACATCGAACATACAGAACAGTGAATTTTTTCCTAAGGAAAAAATTTGCTGTTCCAACACACATACACACAACACAAGCACACCAAACAAACAGCAATCCACACACACACACCTAAAATCTTACACCTAACCCTACACTAAACTATACACACACCACTAACTATCCACTTACCTTAACCCAAACCCTAACCCTAAGGTCCATCACTATCGCACACTTACCTGACTCACGCCCTAACCCTAACTCACCTAAACTGCCCTAACCCTCACATTCACACAATCGCATGCATACCTAACCCGCACCCTAACCCTAACTCACCTAACCCGCCCTAACCCTCACATCCACACAATCACACACATGCCTAACCCACACCCTAACCCTAACTACCCCAACCCACACTCAATCACACACTTATCCGAACCCGACCCGCAACTTTCCACCCCAGCGCTGAAAATACTGAAGCAACAGAAATGGACAACAGAATTCTTTCCCTAAGAAAAAATTTGGATTTCTGTTGCTTCAATATTTTCAGCTTTTGCTGAATAGGGTTCGATATTAGAGCATTCGAAGTTTTGAAACTTCTATGTTCTAATATAGACCCTCGAGATCACATAACAGTGGGGTAAGGGCAAATTCCATTACCCTGCTGCAATGTGATTCCATCCAAAAGCCTGCTAGCAAAAACTCTATTTGAAAGGACATTCACTCATAGTATTTGCCTTTTTTTTTTTTTTTTACAACAGTAAAAAGCATTAGCTCAATGAGTGTTTTTTCCTTCAAATTGTAACCATACATTAACTAATTTCTAGAATTAACTGAGAAAACAGTAGCATGCTGTATCTTAATTTTATTTTTCATTTCATTCAGCAAATGGACTTGTTTTTTATATATTTCTACCTTCAGTATCCTCTATGGGCTTACATTGGTGGTGTATATCTGGGCAGTTTTGGCAAGAACCTGACAACAAAAAAAAAAAAAAAATATATATATATATATATATATATATTTTATTTTTTTTTTTTCTATGTCACTGTTGCCAACTGAGTGGACTGCTTGAGCTAAATTCTCCTAAGGGATTGTAAGTGAGAGATATTTTGCTGCTGTTACCAGGTATGCACACATTGACTTGGCCTTCCTGCTGTGCCCCTTTCTACCCACCACTATTGAAGAGTGACTTAAAGCCTCAATGGACTCTTAAGGCAGAGACCAATCAGGATATGATGCAGCTGCAACAACAGTTTGTGGGAACGGACAGATTAACTGATAGCTCAGAACTATACTCACCATTACATTTTTGTGGGACATTTTAAGCCTAGCCAATTTCATTTTTTTCTGTTCAAATTAACCTATCCCATTTTCTTAGATATTGACATTACCCATCCCATGGTTGATAATTATATATTACCCATAATGAGAATGGCAGGGATCATACCATAGATAATCTGAGGATACCCATGTATGGGATAAAGCATTAAGGAGCTACCCCTGTCATATATATAACAGTTTGCATAGAGGACTAAATCTGTGAGATGTAGTTCCTGTGGTACAGACTTTGAATCCATCAGCTCTCATTTGCCTACTGTGGGGCCTTAAGCAAGCCAATTAACCAGCTAGTGCTTGGGAACAACAGGGAGTTTGGGCTAGTCTCCTTAATAGGCCCTGGATTGCAAGCCTAGTAACAATCCACAGATATAATTACAAGAATGGGGCTTGCAAAGCCCAAACTGGCAATTATGATTACAAAACACAAAAATTCTGAAATCCAGGACCCCCAATGCCGGGCTCATTCTAATGCTTTTTCCAGGATCCAGCAAAGTAGTTGATTTCAGGATTCAGTGATTTACATGGTTTTAAGGTTTTAGAATTTGAAGTTTCACTGTTTATTGCACATGATTGCCAGTTCTAACTTTCTGTATATGAAACTACTCAATAGCAGGGCACTGGAACTTAAATATGCCTGTTTGAAGCTGTCTGTGGTTAACTTTTTTCTTTTTTCCTATCTCTGAGCTATCACACTTGAGACCAGTCACTACTGCTTTAATGACCCCTTCTCAGCATAAACATATTTTTTCAGGGTTAGTAGTTGAGTCATAGGCCTATGATATCCCATCAGTATTTAGGTGACTGCAGCCTGGATAGTGTATGACTTTAAACTGAAAAGATGTAGTATTAGTTCCCCTCTGAATAACTTTGGATTGGTATCCATTTATTAATAATTCCACTGAAGTTAGGGCATGGTCTCTCAAAAGTAAAACCCCCTACCCCAAAAGTGGTGTTATAGATGATGAGGGTCCACCTGGTGGCTAAACATTTACTTTCAATACCCAAATATTGCTTCTCAGCATTAGTTAACTTTCATCTAATGTGGCAATTGGAACCTGCAGTAAGGCTGCACCTATTCCTACCTCCGAGATATCTCTGTAGGCTAATAAATATTTTGAGAAATCAGGGGCTAGGAGTATGGGCCCAACACAGCATATTCTGTAAAGGAGTATTTCATTTCATTTCATTTGTCCATTTCACTGTCAGTAAATCCTTACCTTTATTCTGGCCAGTTGGGGACAAACTATAGTGCCGTAATCAGGAACATGTTTGCAGTAATAACTATCCAGGCCCAAATAAGGCATTCACTTGCTTTCTGTGGCTGGAATGGGCTAATTTTATACGGTTTCACCCTTTTTAGCCTTTTTTCCCACTATTCCTTATCCTACTACATCAGCCAGATAGGAGACTTCTGTCATACCTAACTTGTAGTTTGCTGGATTAATTGCAAGTCAAGCTTGATGCAGAGAATTCAAAATAACTGTAACTCTGGCTAGATAACTTTCAAAGTCTTGAGAGAATATAACAAATTCATATACATAGGCTGCTGCATATCTGGGGTAGGGGCATAAGGATTTTGTCTATCAGCCTATAGGATACTGCATGGAGACCAAAAGGTAGCACTGTGTAATGGAAGAGCCCATTCTGTCTGAAAAACTGTGTTTTTACCTTATGTCTGGGACTACTAGGATTTGTTAAAAACATTTTGTTACTTGTAATGTGGGCAGAGCCCTAGCCTTGCCAGCTTCTTGCCAGTTTATCCACTTGGGGAAAGGGATATGAATCAAATTTAGACATGGTTTTTAGCTTTCTGAAATCATCACAAAACTTTATATACCCATCCAAATTGGAAACCACTACAGTAGGCCTGTCCACTCAAACTCATAACTAGAGAAGAAGCTCAGAGTAAGCATTGTTTGTATTTTATCTCTCACTGTTTGACATCGAGTCTCTGGTATTTAGTATGGCTTTAAATGTACTCTCTTTTCAGGCAGTTTATATGGTGTGCTGAATTAAAAAGGAAATGCTTAGATTGCCTTTATTTCTGAGTACAAAAACTTCAATTTCTTATTTTTAAGACACAGACAGTGACTCCACTATTTTGTCTTCAGGCCATGTTGTGGGAACCTTAACTTCCCCTGCAAGCATCCCTTCTACAGAAATATCTTTCCATGGTTTCATAACATTTATGTGGTACAACTATTCTAACTTCCTTTTTTCACAGCTGTCATCATCAACCCTCTTTTTCCCATTTACTACATGAGGTCAGGGTGTTGTGTCAACTGTTGCCCTCTCTCTCTCTATTCAGTGCCACTCACCTACCTTCTTCGATACTCATGCCTGACTGTCACAAGTCTTCTTTTACACAATACAGCAACCTCTTTGCTGGGCACCCTAGTTTCTTCTTGCCTTCTTCCTGTCTGTCCCAAATATTTCCCAGATTGTCTTCTGATTTTCTGCACATGTGCCTGAACCACCGTAATCTGTCCTCTTTGACTTTTTCTACAATTAGAGTTATTTTGGCTTCTGCTCTTATGTGTTCATTTCTTCATCTGTCGCACAGTGTTCATCCTATCACCTGACTCAGACACCTCATATTCATCAGCTCTAGATTCCACATGTACTCTGTCTTCACTGCCCAAGTTTCTCTACCATACTGTAGTACTGGTTGCACTGCTATTTTATACCTCTTACTGTTCAGCTTCTTTGCCATTCTTCTGTCATACTACACCTGAAACTCCATGCCAGGGGGCTGCAACCTCTGTGATTCTAGCTCTCACCTCCTCATTCAGATTTCCCTTCTCCTCAACCACCCTTCCTAGATACATGAAACTGTTAACCTGTTCCACAATTTTCCCTTGTCTCAGTTCTCAGCCTTTTTCTGATTTCTCCCATTTTCTGCCATTACAACTCTTCCATCTGTGTACAGTTTTATAAATAAACCAAAAAAGCACTATTGTTGCAAGTCCCCAAAACACAGTTTATTGACACAGAAATTCACAGAAATTAAGCGCTTTCATCAATCCAATTGACTTCATCAAAATAAACTCAAAAAACAAATGTGAAGTATTTATATACTGTAAACTTGTCCATGATTGGTTTATCATACCCCAATAGTAAAACATTTTGTTAGAAACAATTAGTATGCAAAACATTCACCATTAAAAATAAACTCGCAAAGAGTAAAATTTTTTTCAAAAATCAATCACATTTCTCCAATAACAAATGTACCACCATATAAAAACAACCTAAAACACTAAACGTTAAACATAACTGTTCCAGTAAACATTTAAATATGCTCTGCCTTTTCTTTGAGTATCGGTAGCAAAGTTAAATGGTCATTCAAGCCAGGGGGAAAATTTGCCGCTAACCTCAGTTGCCATAGAAGGTCGTTTTTATTTAAAACATTCTGCCAATCACCCCCCCCCCCCCCAGCATCTATATTTATCAAGTCTAGTATAGCAAATATAAAACCTGTATAACCATCACATTGGGTACTGTGTTTATACAAAGCATTAGTTTCCCTTTTATTTTTTATATCATACAAATGTTCGTATATCCTAGTTTTAAATAACCTCTCAGTCTTCCCTATGTAGTAAGTACAGGTATTGCAGCTGGCAATGTATACCAGCTTGCTAGATAAACAATTACCTCTTTTTAAATAAATTATACTTTTGTTTTTATTATCCAAAGAAATTAAATTGTCTTGTACAATATAAGAACAATAACTGCACCTACCACAGGCTCTACTGCCATTTATTTTTTTCTCTATTACTTGAATTTTGATGTTTGTTTTCTAAAATTCTTGTAAGATTAGGGCCAATTTTAGTAGTAAATGCAGGTTTTTCTCCTAGCACTTGAAAAATATCATTATCTGCCTTGAATATACTCCAGTTGTTATGTATTATTTCCTTAACTTGTTGATATAGAGGGCTATATTGTATAATACATGTTTGTTCAAAATTAACTTTCCTCACATTTTCATCAGTTTCTCCAACATTATTAAATCTGTTCAAACCCCTACCCAATAGAGGGATGTATTTACTACCCCAATCTTTTAACACTTCATTAAGTATAGTATCAATGAAATCAACAGGGTAGCCTCTCTCAAGAAACATGTCCTTTAAAAAATTAAATTCCTTAAAGACATCTTTCAGTGAAGTCATTCTGGCTACCCTAATTGCTTGTCCTTTAATAATGCTTTTCTTTTGTGACATCGGATGGTGACTTTCAAAATGTAAATAATGATTACAAAAGTTTTTTTACGATGAATTTTAGATATACAATTTCTTTATCCTTAATAATTTTTGTATCCAGATAACAAATCTATTGTTGATGAAAATTAAAAGTAAACTTTAAAAAACTAGTGGTGTGATTAAGATATTGAATGAATAAAGGGATGTTCTCAGAAGGTCCCTTCCACAGAATAAAAATATCATCCAAAAATCTACAATAAAAAGTTATATTACTGTAGAAATTGCTTTTAAACACATGCTCTTTTTCCCAACCTAACAGCACCAAGTTGGCATACTTTGGAGCACACGCTGCCCCCATTGCCACACCTCTGACCTGTTGAAAATATTCACCCTCAAAATATATATAATTGTTTTCCAAAATAAGTCCCATTAATTCACATATTAAACTGATTTCATCAGGATGTAGGTTGGAGGAACTAAAAAGTGTTTCCTCAAAATTAGTTAACCCCTACTGTTTGGGAATACAGGAAAACAAATATACTACATCAATTGTAAGAAGAAACCCTTCAGCACACCAAAGCTCACTTTTAAGTTGTCCTAGGAAATCCCAAGAATCCTTTACCAAGTGTGGACAATGTTCAACTACATGTTTAATCTTTCTATCTACATAGACAGATAGATTGTGAATTTTAGAACCAGCAGCCGCCACAATTGGTCTAAAAGGTGGGTTTTCTAAATTTTTATGTACTTTCGGTATACCGAAGATAACCAGAATTTTGAGGTGCGTATTCAAAAGGAAGTCATAATCTGACTTAGAAATCCTCTGATCTAGAACATATTCATATAGAAAACTATATATCCTCTGATAAGCAATGTGTATCTCATTCCTAGAGCATGTTGAATAATTTATACAATTAAATAATATGGCCTGCATAACATTGGTATAGTTATCGCTGTTGTATAGGACAATACCACCCCCTTTATCGGGTACCATGACTCGTATGCTCCTATCATTCCTTAAATTTTGTAATAATTTCCTCTCATCAGTACTGAGATTAAAAAATATTCTTCTTTGATTACCCCAAACTTTGTAGATGTCATCTTTAATAACCTTCTCAAATGTACTGATAAGAGGGTGTAATGGGGGATTATATACACTGCTTTTTTTCAGACTTTCTGTAGAATAAACATCATCACCTTTTTCATTTTTAGAGTACATTAATTTTAAATTTAATTTTCTTAAATAAAGTTGCAGGTCAACCAGAGTGTTAGCTATATCAGGAATTTTCGTCGGTACAAATTTAAATCCCTTAGAAAAAAGGGAAAAATATTCTGGTAAAATTACCCTATCTGTGTAATTATAAATATGAAAACCATTCAGAGTGTGTTGTATATTATCTAAACACGAATCTGAAACCAAATCTATTACCACCTGGGAGAGCCCCTGTGTTGTTGTACCACATTGCTGTAGGTGGGATAATTTGCTTGCTTGCGACTTGCTATTCTTTTGGAGCGTCTTGGAAGGGGAAAATCCTGGTATTCTGACCGGTTAACTCCCTCATCCACAATAAAGTGTTCTTCCTCCCCTGTAGTTTCAGGATCTAAAACATCTGAAACAAACTCACCACTAGCCATGTTTATGAAATAGTCACCATTCCCTTTGTCGTAAGAGATTAATCTGTCAATAGGATACACCTTGTCATACTTATACTGCTTAACATCTCTGTCAAGTTTCCTAACCTTTTTGTTAAAAATATTGTCACATTGTTTATCTACCCTACTTAATACCTTGTTGTAGAACCCCTGATATTAGTCAAACAGTAGATCAGTTAAAATCATCTGGTTAAGTTGATCAACTTCTTTATACAATTTTCTTTCCATCTGTTCATAGAAGGATACACTTTTAACAAGTAATTCCAATCCCCACTTGTCAAACATGGTAGCAAATTCATGAATAATTTCCGTATTATAATGAATACCAAAAGGAAATTTGAAAACTCTTAGGAAATTTTTCTGAGGAAAGTTAATTTTGAACAAACGTATTATACAATATAGCCCTCTATATCAACAAGTTAAGGAAATAATATATAAAAACTGGAGTATATTCAAGATAGATAATGATATTTTTCAAGTGCTAGGAGATAAACCTGCATTTACTACTAAAATTGGCCCTAATCTTACAAGAATTTTAGAAAACAAACATCAAAATTCAAGTAATAGAGAAAAAATAAATGGCAGTAGACCCTGTGGTAGGTGCAGTTATTGTTCTTATATTTTACAAGATAATTTAATTTCTTTGGATAATAAAAACAAAAGTATAATTTATTTAAAAAGAGGCAATTGTTTATCTAGCAAGCTGGTATACATTGCCAGATGCAATACCTGTACTTCTTATTACATAGGGAAGACTGAGAGGTTATTTAAAACTAGGAAATACAAACATTTGTATGATATAAAAAAATAAAAGGGAAACTAATGCTTTGTATAAACACAGTACCCAATGTGATGGTTATACAGGTTTTAAATTTGCTATACTAGACTTGATAAATATAGATGCTGGGGGGGGTGATTGGCAGAATGTTTTAAATAAAAAAGAACTTCTATGGCAACTGAGGTTAGCGGCAAATTTTCCCCCTGGCTTGAATGATCATTTAACTTTGTTACCGATACTCAAAGAAAAGGCAGAGCATATTTAAATGTTTACTGGAACAGTTATGTTTAACGTTTAGTTTTTTAGGTTGTTTTTATATGGTGGTACATTTGTTATTGGAGAAATGTGATTGATTTTTGAAAGAAAATTTTACTCTTTGCGAGTTTATTTTTAATGGTGAATGTTTTGTATACTAATTGTTTCTAACAAAATGTTTTACTATTGGGGTATGATAAACCAATCATGGACAAGTTTACAGTATATAAATACTTCACATTTGTTTTTTGAGTTTATTCTGATGAAGTCAACTGGATTGACGAAAGCGCTTAATTTCTGTGTCAATAAATTGTGTTTTGGGGACTCGCAACAATAGTGCTTTTTTTTGGTTTATTTGTGGTTCTTTGAGCACTATTGCACCACCTCTTTTTGGTTTATTTGTGTACAGTTTTATCCCATGTGCCTTCAGTTTTGCATTCCATTCCCCTATCCTTTCCTGAAGTTCTAGCTCAGAGTCCGCCTGTAATGCTACATTGCCCACATACAGTAGCTTTGTTGATCTGTCTCTTCCAACCTGTTTGCTAATGTAGTCCATCACTACCATGAATAGCAGTGGGTTCAGAGTTGAACCCTGATGTGCACCCACTCCCACTGGGAACTCTTCTGTGAGAATGAACACTGTTTGCACTTGAGTCTTGGGGGTCCATATACATAGCTTACACTAATTTAACCAATGTTTCTGGGTACTTCAAACCACCACAGGACTCCCAAACTGGCTTTCTTGGGACTTTGTCATATGCTTTCTCCAAGTCTAGGAATGCCCAGTTGGATTCTTTCCTCATCTCTAGATTCTTCCCAACTATTTGTCTCACTGCAACCATCAAGCCAGTTGCAGTGCATCCTGGTCTGATCCTGAACTGCTCATCTCCCATCTTGTTTTCAACTACTCTGCATATTCATTTATCAATCACCCTGTCCAGGAACTTCATGCAGTGTGGCAGGAGTTTTATATCCCTGTACTGCCCACAGCTGTGAATTTCCCCTTTATTCTTGTTCACTAGCACTAGTAGTAGTACACTTATTCTCTATCTGGGAAACGCCTTTTTTCTCCTCACTGCTATGATTACCCTCAGGAGCGATTTCTGCCCTATCTCACCCAGCATCTCTATCATATCTACTGTGACCTCATCTGAGCCTGCTGCTTTCCCTGACTTCATTTTCCTTAGTGCTGTTCTTACTTCATGTATGGTGGACTTCTCTTCTCTCATTATAGACTGTGTCTGGGGCAGTACAGCTTCTGTGGGATTTTCTTCATTCAGAAGCTGCTGTAAGTACTCCTCCTGTCTGCCTTTGATGTCCTATGGACAGGTGAAGAGGTTGTTGCTGGCATCCCTTACGAAAGGTGCCTATCTTCTTTACCTTTTTGTCTTTGCCTTTCAACCTGATATAGTTTCTTTGTGCCATCTACTGAGTCACTTTCCAGAAGTTGGAAGCATGCCTCAGATGCCTTGTTCTTTGCTATTGCAACTCTTTTCTTATTTCTTTGTTAGCCAACAAGTATTTCTAGCCTGGTCTGTCTTTTCTATCTGCCACTTTTTCCTGCACTCCTCTTTTCTTAATACATCTTATTTCCATACCTGGCTCACCTGCATATCTGTTCTGTAGTCCTCACACATGCTGTTTTCAGGCACTGCCATTCTTCTTTAACGCCGCCTATTTCCTCCTCTTCTTGAGGTGCTAGAGCCCTGAGAAATTCCTTGAACTGTTGTGTTCGTCAGTCTGGTCTCTGTTGACCTTAGACCCTTCAATGACCACTTCTAGCAACTGATTGTGGCAATCAGTGGTTTATGCTGTGGGCCAACTCTCTTACTGGGGATCACTTTTCAATCACTGATTCTACCCCAGTGCCCTGTCCTTATTAGCAGGAAGTCTACCTGAGCTGCATGTTGGCCACTATTGTATGTGATCTTGTGACTCTCTTTCTGAACCATGTGTTGACTACTGTCAAGCTATTTGCCAGAAAGAAGTCTAGAATGGCCTCTCCTTTATTCCTGTTGCCCCAACCACGTGGACCCAGGAAGTCCAAATATCCTGTTCTGTTGGTCCCGATATGTACATTCAGGTCACCCATTAACAACACCAATTCATGTTATCCTGCTTTATCTTGTAGGTCCTGAAATTGCTGTATGAATGCACTCTCTTCCTCACTATCACAGCCCTGCTTTGAGGCATAGGCTGATATTATGAATACTGCTCTATCATTAGGTTGGAGTCTAACTGCCATGTGTCTATTATTAATTCTGATGACATACCTCACTACCTTCTGAAGCCCCTCTCTCACAATTCCCACACCATTTCTATCCTGTCCTCCCCTGAGTAGTAGAGTCTGTATCCCAAGCCATGTGGCTTTGCTGTGCTGCCCTTCTGTCTGGTCTCATGGATCCATAAGATATCCAGCCTCCTCCTTACCAGCACGTCATCCACATCCAAGCTCCTTCCTTTTAGTGAGCCTACACTGAATTTTGCAATTTTTAGTTCATGCTTGGCAGTTTGATTGGTTTTGCATCCAGCTTTCACTCAACATAGCTATCCCAGGTAACCTAATCTGGGCAACTGGACACTGGCCCATCAATAGCTTATTGACCCAGGGCTGCTTGGCTTTATAGCAGCCACACACACCCCTCCCACCATAGCATGGTTCTCTGGTGTAGGTTGAGTCCTCAACCCACTTATCACCAGCATAGGCCCATACTCATTTTTTGGTGATATTAGCCAACACAACCGAATCATCTAAAGGCATATTTTACACCATCACCATGGTGCACAGTCTATGATCTGTCTTCTGTCTTGAGAATACTGCACACCACAGTATATGCCAAACGCTGTTGGTCTATACAACTCTTTCCCCTATAGGGTACCATGTAGAGTCTGTGCTGCTACCCACAGCTCCAGTCTTGGGTGAGTTTAAGATGGAAACACTCAAAATGTTTTGCAGAGGTGGGAGGAACCCCACATAGACACAGGGAGAACATGCAAACTCCAAACTGGCATTGACTCAAGGTCAAGAATGAACAATCGAACCTTGTACCTTGTGCATGGGAGGCAAAGATCTTAACCATCATGCTGAATGACATTTTTTCCACTTGTCTCACCCTATAATGCATTTTGTTTACTTTGTAAGTTCAAAAGGGCCTTAAAACTTTGCTCAAAAAAACTTATCTGCAGTGAATACAAAAAAGTACCTTATTTCTTGGTTTAAACTCTCTCAGATCAGCATTTCTGCTATATGTGCTCTTGCCATATGTTCTTTCACTACAAACATTATAGTTATTAACCCATCCTGACTATCAATAAAATGCCCTAATGTAGTTTTAAAATGAGTTGTTTTCTTCCTCCTATGTTTCTTTTGCTAGATCTAGTAAACCTTGGGAATATCTGTCAATTCAAATAATGTGAATCAGACTGAGGTTTGGGGCACTTCTCTTACAGCAAATTGAAGCTATGTCAGAAGTTAGCCCTATTTTCCCATTTAACTCTATAGTCTTTCCCCATCCCCACCAAAAAAAAAGAGTATTACTATGTATTTTGCTGTGGAATTTGCCTGGACTCTCCCATACCTCTTAACCTGCAGATATCAACAATCTAGACAACATGAAATGTAGGTACAGCTAACCAAATTTTTTTTTAGAGATGATTAACGTGAAATTTGGTTATTGAACATAACCCCTCCCACTTCCGATGGGATTGTGGAATACCACCATTCAGAAATGCAAGTTTAAAAGGTGTAAAAAAATAGAAGTGACAAAATGATGCAAAATATAACCAGAATAATTGTGTTGTTGATGGACAGGAGAAAAAGTGCAGTGACAATCCCTGATTTGACAAACAGTTTTGTTTCAGATGTTTGCCACTGCAGTATTGTTTAGAAACATGTAAATGGGAAAAAAAAAAAAAACAAGAAAGAGAAAACTATAAGAAAACTGGCAGGTCTGGAGCAACTTGTAGCCATGGCATTAGAAGGTTTAAAAAAAAAAAGAGCCTTTAAAGGAAGTAACACATACGCAAATATCTCACAATTTATACATAAAAAAATCCTCACCCATTTAAAAAACAACTTCTGAAAGAATACGGAGTGGAAATAACATGTCTTATGTGGACCACCTCAAAGCCCTGCCCATATAATCTGTCTCCTACAGACTACTGAGGGACAAGCTGGGCCTAACTTATAAGGCATTTTCTGATCAGCAGCACTAGAATTACCCAATCTAAATGTTATCTGTGACATAGACAAAAGATATTGGAGGAACAATTGTGTCTCTGAGATTGCCATTTCTCGGGACATTCTTCTCATTTATGTGAAGCACAGTTCTTCCCTAAGCCTGTTCAAATGCAATTTGATCGAATGGATGGGAAATCACAACTTCACACCTGGCTTGTTATTTGTGTCCCTTATGGACAGGGTAGTTTGTAAATGTCCTAAAGAACAAGCATATACCAAAGCCATTCTAGTCCTTGGGCATTGATAATTGGGAAAATTGGCCATGAATGGTTAGAGTTATAAAGGCTCTATGGCTGTTAGCTTAATAACCTCTTATGAATAAAAGTATTAATTAACTACTGTATTTTTGATTAATTTTCTGATTGAGTCCAAAGGGACCATGCTGTTATGCTGCAAAATAAAATGTTTCTTTATATCTTAAAACCTTTTTAACAGTGCCATCAAACCTTAAAGTATTAACATATTTATAAACAATACCTCTCCTAATATTTAATAATTCTGTTTCATGAAAATAATTTAACTGCTGTGCATCTGACCAAAAGTTGTCTTTTAACATTTCTACAATGTTGTTTATCTGAAACTTTTTTTTGTTTTCCCAAAATAAACCTTTTCACAAGTACTAAGGCAACCAGTAGTAACAATGTTCCCAGCGATGCAAATACCTCTCCGTAACCTTCAGAAAAATAGTAAAAATAAATCCAAATCATCAGGCGAAGAGGTAACCAGGGCATACAAACTATAAGTTCCTTTTCAATGAAAAATATATCCAGTAAACTTGTAGAAACATAAAACAAGATTTATTTGGTGCACACACAGTAAGCGCTTTCACAGTGGCTTCTTCAGACTGTTCAAATTTGAACCATCTCATTAGTCTGGTTTATATAGCATGTGACCTAGCTCATAAATCAATTAAGCATTTAAAGAGACAGTGTTAGTAAAACCATTCACAAAATGTTAAGTCACTATGGCTATAAAAATAGTATTTATGATGGCTCAGTCATATTAGCCATGGTGATGTATATATGACATCTCAAATAACATAGTTCTGATGTCTAAACAGTAAAATAAACGAACATTGTACTTATAAATATTTGATAAGAAGCACATAATTCAATAGTTATATGCATCCTAAACAAATTTGCTTATACTGAAATAGCAGCAGTTAACATAAAAACATTGCTTTAGCTCATATTATAAGCTAATCAGAGCTGTGCTAAATAAGGAAAAATCCATTAATTCTGCACAAACTGACAGCATAGTATCTAAACTGCAAGAGATACCCAATGGAATCTCCATTGATACTAATAAGTATTAATAAAGCAGCTCAGGGACTACTAATATAGATTTAAATGTATATTAAGTAAAATATAAAGTATGCAACAAAGCAACAAAATGTAGCTATGTTCCCATATACAATCGAATAGTAAATGAATATCTCTAATACATCTGCTAAGAATGTGGTCTAGAGCTAAAAACATCCAGTTACTTGCAACTTAAACATCCAATATTAGCAATGTTAGGCTGCTGATTATACTAAACTAGGCATTTAAAATCTACTATGTTAAAATATATGAATAACAACCCATAACTGAGATGCATTACACCTTAAAAAAACATATCTATAGTCACATATACTTAAGTAATCCAATTACTGGCAAGAACTACGAACCTATGCATAGAGTCGGAGGTAACCTTCTACCCAGAAACAGAATTTAACTATAGAAGTTATCGAAATTATTATCGCATAATCAAATGCAACAAAACCATTTTCATAAATCATACTTGCATTATAGACATTGTAGATTTAAGAACATAATATTTAAATGGTATAGCTAAAATTGCATATGCTTAACTAATCTAATGGTCAACAAGACTGCAAACCTACACATAGAGTGACTGATAAATTTCTATGCAGAAACCAAGTCCATTCATGAAAATTATCAAAACCGTCAAAAATGATCTAACATGGTCAAAAATAATAACACCATGCCCACAGTAATTTCACTGACATTCTGGGCATTATAAATCAAAAGACATTATATAATGCCCATAATTATACTGGGGATAAATTGGGTTACTCAATAACAACTAACAGATCAAAATGCTTCATGGCTAAAAAGCCGGAAAATATACTAAAATAGCTAAAAAATACCTCTAATACATGCCCATATAGCAGATACATACTATGTCGAAAATTAATGTAAAAATCTGCTATGTTAAAAACTACCATATGGGAAAAGCTAATATGTTACTATTCATGTTGTTAAAATACTGACAAGATTATATAATAATTGTTATATCTATCTAGTTAGGGGTGAGTGCCAGGGTAGAATCTATATTATCTAATACAAAAATTATGTAATACAAAAATTGTATATGCAGGGCATCATAAAATACAAAAAGTTTAACAATATGTAATAAATATAACTATAAATAATGTTAAAAATTCTATATTATAAGAAGTATAAAAATGTGTATTGTGTACATGTAAACATCTAGACATCTATCCTAGATGTGTCTAGCTCTGAGTGTGGGTTTTATAGATGCCCTTTCATTAAGTCCCTTACCCCTATCTGCCCGTAGTCTGATCATCCAATTCACTTCTCTGCATTCAGTAGTGTTGCGGATGTTTCCTTGTCTAATAGTAGGCATAATGTAATCAATAGCCCTGAATTTAAATGTATGTTGGGGACCTTGCTCTTTAACATTTTTCGCTAAAGCGTTGGTCATATAACCAATTCTTATAGCATAAAGATGTTCTCTGATCCTAATGCGGAGCATCCTGTTGGTTTTTCCAACATAAAAGGCTGTACATTCTTCACAAACAGCAAGATACACTAAATTCTCAGTATTACAAGAAGCTGAGACATGAAAATGAAACATATGTCCAGTATCCGGATGTAAAAATGTACTCACTGTGGTTATATACACACAGTATGGACAATGTTGACATGGGTGTGTACCAATATTTGTACATGATTGCTGGTTCTTATTAGGATAGCATAAAAGATTTTTTAAATTAGGTTTATTCTTAAACTGAAATTTAGGTAGATCACCAACTATAAATTTAATTTCTTCATTGCTAGTGAGGATACGCCAGTGTCTACTGACTATATCCATTATTGATTTCCTGTCGTTGGTATAAAATATAGGAACCCTTACATATTGCTGTTTGCACTCTCTAATAGATGGTGTATGAGAGTGCGCTGAAAAATAAGGTCTTCAAGGCCACCTTCCCAAACCAGAAAAACGATCACCACAAAACGCCTGCAGAATCGACATTTTTCTACATGTGAAGAAGAATGTTTAAACAAAATTTCCCTTCCTCCCAAAAAAATAAAAAGCGTAGCATAGCAGCACAGGAAGTGCCAAGTGCCAGCCATCCAGCTTATTATATAGATCTTCATATACAAAACGTTATTTTCAAAGAATGGCTTCTACAAACATGGCAATCAAATCCACAAATCCATTCTGTTTGACTATGTTGTTTCAACAAATAATGCTGTAATAACTAGCACCTGTGTCATTGGGAATAATAGTGAAAATAGGAGTTATGCGTAGTGTGTGTTACACAGCGTATGCATAATAATAGTGTTATTATAAGTGTTGGTATAAAAATAAGAAAAAGAATGAGCAGGTAATGTATTTGATAGATTATTATGATATATTAAGATATTTCAATGCATAATTAAGCACCGAAGCCTTGAACCATGTATTGAGAAATATCTAGAAATAATATAGATGAAATAATAATGATCATCATATGTTCTTATGATTTTGGAGGAAGGATTTTGTCATTTTTTTTTAAGTGTAAAAAATGATGTATTCTATGTGTTTGTTTACAGGCGTTTTTTGGTTTGTTTGGCTCAGAGCACATAAATTAAACACCATCTGAAACACATAACATCTATATATACTCAGGCCTACAATTTACCTCCTTTTTCCTAATTTTGATTTCTTTGATCCTGATTTCTTAGATGTTTTTGTAGAAAGTACAGGGAGATGCATTAGTAACTTGTGTACTGCGCCAAAAACTGTTACAGAAATAGGTATACATGCATGAGTATGCCTAGGAATATAATTAAAGCATGTATTAAAAAATGTGAGTAGAGAATGTTGGTGACATAAAGAATGTCCATGTTTTCAAAATTGAACATGGGAATTAAGCATAACTGCTGAAAATTAAAATTAAATTTATACAAAATTAATATAGGACTGTTGAATGTCGATAAAGATTAGACAAGATAAGGCAAGACCTAGACACTAGAGTATCTATTTACAAGTATTTTTAGAGAGCATGTAAAAATAATATATATTTATGATATATTTGGGAAATCAATATCAATAAATCAATAATGGATATTATCAGTGGTGATTGGCGTATCCTAGTCATAATGAATTGGTAATTTTTAAAAATTTTTATGAAGAAATTACAGTTATTTTATATCACTAACTTAAATTTCTAATATGCTATAATAATAATGTAAAAAAATCTTGTACAAATATAATCCTTTATGTCAATACTGTTGTCCCATATGTGTGATATATAATTTTCAGTCCGACATTTTACAATATGACAGCCTGAGATGTTTCAGTTTATGTAATGGTTTCTTAGTGTACTGAGGAATTTTTAGTGTGACTGCTGTTTGTGTAGAATGTACGGCCTTTTATCTTGTGCCATGTGACAGGATGCAGCATTAGGCTATAGAAACCTTGGTGCTATGTATGGTTATATGAGGCAATTTGTGAGAAACATGTTATATAGCACGGTGTAACAGCACATTTTAAATACATTGGGCTGATTTATTTGTGCTACTATCAATACAGGAGACATCAGGGCACACTTGTATAATGGCAGATCTATCTAACTATAAGATAGATGATAGACACTACTTAATGAAAGGGCATGAGTAATGACCACATACCACATCTAATATAGGTAATTAGATGTCTAGATGTTTACATTTACATTTACATTTTTTACTTCTTAGAGACATAATTATTATATTATTATATTTTATATTTATTTTATATTATTTTTATTTTATATTATGATATATATATATATTGTATTTTATAATTTTATAATTTTTGTATTGAGTAATCTTGTATTACCATGAACAACTTGAAACTAGATTTGTATAATCCCAATTAGATGGGTTATTATATTAACTCTATGAATATATATTATTTCCACTTGGTAGTTTTTATAAGTGTTTTTTTACCAACTTTTTCCTTTTTTAACATATATAATGTGTATGTTACTAGCTATTTTTTGATTTGTTTATTATTATTATTTTATTTTTATTTTTAGGCTTTTTATTTTGTTTTGACTCTGTTTTGTAACGTTTTTTAATATTATGTAATTATTACCATATATGGGTTATATAATGTTATTTTATCTATAATGTCAGAGATTTTTAGTACTGTGATAATGGATTTAACCCATTGAAATTATGCATGACTCTTTTGAACTATAATATTCATATTTGGTTTGTTTCGTATTATTTGAATTTTTTAATATAAGATTTCTTACATACAAATTTATTTAGCATATCTTTTAATTGTATGCAATTTTAACTTTTAGTTGTTTATTTGCAATGTATGCCTAATGCGTCTATTCGGTTAATATGTTGAACTTCGCGACGATTGTGTCATGTTACTCTATTTTATATAATTTGGATAATTGTTGCCAGTAATCATATGTTCTATATGCTACACCCTATGCATATTCTCTATTTCTGACTTTAATTTTATTATATGTGTATATGGTGTTTTTAGCGAATTTTTAATGTCATGTTTCTCATTTATAGGTTAACATAATTATATTTTGTTCAGTTAAGAATGCAGTGCCTAGTTTAGTTTATTATATGTGAACGTATGTATGTTTTAATGTTAACTCTTATCCTAACTACTTGTTTTTAGTGTTGTGAGATGTCTTAGCAGATTGTTGTATGTATTTTTTTACTATTTTTTTGGCACTAAAAATAGCTACATTTTTTTGCATATATGTTATTTTAGGATTGTTATGCTGAAATAACAATAACGTAGTTTGCTGTCGTAATTCGATTATTTATCTTTGCGGCTTAGATGTCCACATAGTATTTGTGAGTTGCCGTATGGCTTTTGTGTTTAATAATATTTTTTAAGTTTGTGAATTTTAATAAGATATGTAAATGTTGGCGATCTGTTTGGTTAAGTGCATTTTTAATCAGAACTTCAAATCTATTGGTCTGTATAATATCTTTTCTTGGGGGAGGAGAAAGTTTGGTATTTAATTGAATGTTGTGCAATGCTGCTTTGTTTCTGAAGAAGTCTTGTGTTATATACAGACAAAAGTGCTAATACTTGAATATTAAACTTGGTTGTCTAGTATCATGTGTGGTTGTTTCCTGCTTTGTTTTGTGTTTGGTTCACCAGTTCATTTTGCTGCATCTTTATTCATCCCAAGAGATGGTCGAGTATAGTGACTATGTACTATTATATTTTTTTATGCTTAATACTTCAACATATGGAATAAGATACCTTAACATTTTTTTGGAATAGCAGCCTTATAATTGGGCTAGCCCTAATCAAATGCTAATTATCTTTAACACTTGAAATTAAGGCAGAACTAAATACGTTATTCAGAGTTAATAAGTATAAATCATCACTCTTATTTTTATTAACCTTAGTATTAATCTATTTTTCATTTTTATGCCCAAAAAATAATTGTCTTTACCACAGGCTTTTCAATATGCTTCTTCTATACATTTTACATCATAACATATTTTTAAAAAAGGCCAACTGAAAATTTAGTTTCATGTAGGCAATCATGCCACTCAATACAATTGTCTGCCCCTTAAAAATTCACCATGATGTAATGACATATTCAAACTCTTAGAATGTCCATTATCTACTTTTCTATGCCAAAACATGATAACATTAGATTTCTTTCTATATATTTTAGTCCTTACCTTTTTTTCTTTCATTCCATATTAAGGTTAAATCAATAGAATCAATTTTTTATCTTCTTTTTCATTTTAAATTTCAAACCAAACCTATTTTCTTGTAAACACTCAAAAATCTATAAAATTTGTCAGTTCTCCCTTTACATATAAATAATAAATCAATGTAATATATATATTTTACTACATTTTTTTTATAATAATGTGTACTATAAATATACTGTGGCTCAAAAAAGCCAATGGTTACAGTTGCATATGATGGGGCAAAACATGCCTCCATTGCTGTACCTAGTGCTGGTCTTTGATCAGCTGGTGCCCTAGGCAAAAGGTTTCCACAGTGCCCCCCACCACCACCCTGTGCCCCCATCCTGGTTTACCTACACCATCCAGATTACTGGAAAAACATCCCTGAAAGAGCGACACCCTAAGCGGCTACTTAGTTGGCCTATGGCAATAATAATTAATAATTAATAATTCATTAAACTCAGAATTTGTTTTGTAACATTCTGTCATAGAATGTTTTGCATATACTTTACTATCCTGCAAAACTTTCATACATGTTTCCATATTGATCAGACCTCATAACTATATCTCCACTTTTCTCTGGGGTCTACTTTATATCATCAAAAATTAAAATCTCGAGAGCTGACATCAGCAAAAATGCAGAATGTCGAAATCGCTATTGTGGGGGGCTGCACCACACTACCCCTCACCCCCCACTACATATATATTCCATCTCCAAGATTGTACTACAGTGAGGAAAGGGCAAATATCCTGATCTCCACTGTACTGCGAGCCAAAAAAATTAATTTCGACATTCTGCATTTTCGCTGATGTCAGCGCTCACGATTTTAATTTTTCAATTATATAAAGTAGACCCTTTTCTCTGATGATTTTATCAACAAATCACAATTTTTGCCAAGTTTCTGTAATGAATTACATTAATCTCTTATTGAATTATATTCAAGTTCACCTTATTTATTGCAGTTTTGTCTAAATACTTTAACAATAAATCTTTAAACTGTTTTCAAAAAGTAGTTAAGAATAAATGGTTTAAACACTGGTGTAAATTTAATATGGAAAGTAGATGGAATTAGTAAAGAAGCATAACAATTAAAATAATCAGCAACATGACTAAAAAGTATATTCATTTTTCTGATTTTTATAAAAATACAATTTTAAATACAATTTGCGTATACAATTATATAATGCAATCCTTAAATTGTGTCATTTTCATAAATTAGTAGGAACAAAATTTAATCCCAGTAGCTGCTTTCTGTGTATTAGACAAGTCATAATAGGATAAATTAATAATAGCAAGTCCATTATGTCCATTTGTAAAGTTTTGAAAGGAAAACTCTTTATTTAAATACTCAGAAGGTCTCCCCACATCATCACAAAACATACCTTAAAAGCATTTGTAATGCCTGTTGTTTCGAAAAGTTCTCATTTGATGGTGCTGCTGCAGTTGTTGAGGAGGTTCTATTTCACAACTATTGTTGTGATATCTCTTCTTTCCCTATGGGTTCTTATACCACAAAACACAACTGGTGTTGTCTTTAAAATCCTTATTATTTAATTATTTATTATTCATTATTTATTTATTTACATGTGTTAACCAGGCAGTGTCCGACTGGGTAAATGGACTGTTTTGAGCGGAGACCCAGGCAGAAAAGCTCTAGTACAGTAACAATTTAGCTAAGAAAAAATAGTCATGAAACAAGTATTAACAAACAGAGCAATCTACAACTAAAGAAAACAAATAGATGTAAAAACATGAAGTATAACATAATAAAGAGCTAGTAATAACTGGAATAATCATAGAAATCTTAACAGAAAAATAAACAAATCCATTCAGAATATGGGATATAAGCACTAGCTGTTTAAAGGTGCTGAAGAGGGGTACACAAGAAGAGACTTGTGATGAAGTAGGAGAAGGGGATTAGTCATTATGACTTATACTTTTTCTGAAACTCCATTGGTTTAATTTTCACACTCTGGTGCACTACCACCAAAAGTGACACCTGAAATGTTGCTTGATGCTCTGTCCTCCTTCTCTTTATTGTAATCATCTACTGGAACCTATGGAGAATGACTGCACTGGTGTTTTTATAACCCTGTAAATCATGCTCACTGTTTTCTCTTCAGCTGTTCTCAACCTTTGACTGAAAATCACAACCCGTCTGCTTCAAATCTACCTTTAATAACTGTTGTTCAAGCATTTTTATGTATAAATTGTATGTTTGCCTATGTGTTGCTTCCTTTGAAAGCTTGTGTAGCCAAGGGACTAGAAGGTTTAATTAAATCGAGTTGCTTCAGACCTTTTGGTTGTCTTTTCATATAAGTTTTTTTTTTTTTACTACTTAGAACAGACAAGTACTGTAGAGAAAATGCCTACAAAGTACTGGAAACTGTAAGAAATGGCTGCATATTGCACACATTCTTAGTTTGAAGTAAAAACAATTTATTGACTTAAGCTGACTAATTCAACAATGAAGCTATATGTAAGCACACGTATAAAGACACTTGGATCATACATGGCTCTTTTCTGAAGGATCTGGGATGAGGGAATAGAAACCAGTGTGATGAATGAATAATGTATTCTCATTCATGAATAAAACAACATAATCAGATCTTTGAACAGAAGAACCACAGACAAGTTAAATGATATTACTGAAATGTAACCCTGTAAAATTGTAGTCTGCCAATTTTAGCTAACACATTTTCCACGTCAGTTTCTAATGATTCAGTTCACCAAAAATAGCTATACATGTCTACTGCAAACATGTCAGTACAAACTATACCATTACAAAGATATATAAGGCTATCAGACTAGCAAAGAGCAGTCCTTATTTGGAAAGAAACAACACATTTCAGAAAGGGTGATTCCCTAGCTCCATACATGGAGTAACGGCTGCAGTTATTTGTAGTCATACCCAAAGCTAGATCAAGGCTAAATGAGGCCTTAGGCAGGGTAATGGACCACCCCCAATAGCCATTCCAGTGTCCCATTACTTGTCCCCCCAGTTACCATGAATACTGTTGAAAACAGTCAGTGTGCATACTATTTTCTTATTTACTTTTACAATGATTACAGAGATGTGGATTTCATTTCAGATTTTTATTTCAAATTTTATAATTCAAACACTGATGGCCATTTGCTAAACAAAATAGTTGCACATTAAAAACAAACTTAGCATGAGCAACAGTAACCTTTTGTTTTCTTTAAGCTCACATAAATTGAAAATGCACTGAAACTCACGTTCATTGAATATGCATCTGGCCAGTGATGGATTTAAATGTACATTGGTCCCTGGGCTTTTTTCAAACCATTTGCCCCCCTCCCCTATATACATTTTTAGGACCATACATAAATGCATGCATTCTTTGAACCTTCTTCCTGATTGTTTTAAATAATATTTCTTGTTTAATACAGCAACATTTGTTAGAGTGCTTTCTAAATATTTAGTTTTGAACATTTTACAAGTAAGCAGTGAAACAAAATGTATGAACCAGTGACAAAAGTACCCATTTCAGAACATTTCAACCATAAAAGGTGACTCAAACCGATATCATTATAATCCACCGATATCTGTACTCAACAATTATGGCGACTAAATTGACTATGTACACATTACTTGTCTGACTGTGATAAAAATGGCAACAATAAAGTATTCCAATTTGATTTACAAGAATGCACACTAGTCCTGCAAACACACAGACTAATGATTTTTTTAACTTTATCAACTCAGTAGGGCTAGTTAGTTTTTATCTACAGACATCTTAAACCAGTCCCCACATCCTCCATCAAATCACTTTTGTTCAAACTTAAAATATGCTTTCCATCAGCTAATAACTTACCCCCTCATTTCCTAAAGCTAGCTGCTAATTCTATTGTTTTCCCTATCTCTACACTAATTAATAGATGCATCAAGGAAAGCTCTATGCCTGATATCTGGAAAAATGATGTGTTATCCCACTGCATAAAGGTGGTACAACAAAAGACCCCTCAAATTTCAGACCTATTTTCCATCTCATCTCCCCTGTCTAAAATACTTGAAAAATGTATCCACAAACAGCTTCTTGATCATATTCTCCAAGAAAATCTCCTTTCCCCATGCAAAGGCTTTCGGCCAAAGCACAGTACTGCCACTGCTCTAACTTCCTTTATTAATACCATCTGGAAAACATGTGGCAATAATAAATTAGTTTCTTGCCTGTTCCTAGATCTCTCCAAAGCCTTTGATACCATTTCACATAGGCTACTATTATCCAAACTTGTTTCCCTCAACCTCTCTAACTCTACTATATCATGGTTCACCAGTTACCTCTCAAATAGATTCCAGGCTGTGTAATGGCAATCCAACTACTCTCACTTTCTACCAGCACAAACTGGGGTGCCCCAAGGCTCCATCCTTAGTCCCTTACTTTTCAACATCTTTATTAATGACCTCCAGTCCTCTTGTCCATTCTCAACTATCATTCAATATGCCGATGGCTCCACAATTATCTCCTGCTCTGACAATATCATACACCTTCATACCTTAACCCAAGAATCCCTTCACTCTGTCAAAAGATGGCTTACTTCCCACCAATTACTACTGAACCCTAACCAAACTCCTCTTGCTTTTCCCTACCTCCTTACACCATCATAAAACTCCCTTCTCTGTCTCCTCCCTGAATAATACTATTATCACATCTGAATCCCCTACCAAACGTCTTGGTGTTATAATCGATGGTCATCTCAAATTTGATCTACACACTCAGCAGTGCATAAAAATGACCCATCAAAAACTAGGTCTGCTCTATACACATAAATAGCTTACAAATGTTTCCAGACTTTCCCTTGCACAAGCCTTTCCACTCCCCACACTGCTATACACAGTCCCTATTCTTACACACCTCCGATCTAACATTCTCACTAAACTAGAACTCACCTATAACAAAATAGCTCGATTTGCCTCCAACCTACCTTACTGCACCCCCCATTGCATTGCCCTAAGATACCTGCAATGGCTAGAATTTCATCAACAAATCCTAATACCACAGCTTCTCTTGGCTCATACAATTCTACATCAACCTTCTTCCTGTCCCTCTCTCTCCACTCTCCTCCAGTCCTACACTCCCAATCACTGTCTCCACAGCTCTCAACAAAGCCTATTGCAAGTCTACATTCCCAACAAAATTATTGGTAAACTGCTGTATAGCTATTCCATAGCAAATGTATGGAACAAACTACCTCAAGATGTCAGAGGTACCACAGACCCTAACACCTTTAAAATAGCAATTAAAGACTACTTCCACAAATCACGGGCATGTCTCTGCCAAGACCCAACATAAGCTATATTTCTCTAACATAGACTGCTGCCCTCAGAAAATACCATACTTGTCCTCACATGGCTCCCTACCTGCTCTCTTTCTTCCTAGATCTTACTCAACTTACTTTTTCACTTTATACTAGCTCTAAACATATTACTTAGTACTCCTCTCCACATAAAATACTCTTTACCTTGTGTTATTTCAATATTCTTTTCTCTCTTACTACAACTTTCTTACAAATATACTAAAATCTGGTCACTCTGTCTTCTACATTTATTAATAAGCACACTAACCTGTCTGTATCCCCTGTTGATAAATCTCTCAGTTGCCTGTACTTTATTATTTACTTCAAAATGTGTTTTTCATGTAAAAACTGAACTACTTATGTACAGGAAATGTTAGTTTTGTATTGTATTATGTTTTTTTTTCTGTTGTAACAACTGTCTATGTTAATTAATGTTTAAGTGATGTTATACTTGGAGCTTTTCTCCTCTGGGTCTCTGCTAAAAAAGGGCTCAGCCAGACTAACCAGTCAACAAATGTCAAAAAAATAAGTAAATCTCCCAAACCCAACAATTATAGGTACTTTGCTGAGTGCATCCATCACGGATGCCTGTGTCATAAAATTAATAATAATAACCAAAGTCACATTTCAAAATGGTTTCATACAAACACAGAGTAGCCAAAGTATTCTTACTTACTTTATAACTATATACACTACTCCTGCAAATCTAGATTAAAGACCATTTAAAAATGACCATATAAAAGCACAAGACATTTTTATACACAGACTCTCCCCCACCGGCAATTATAACCACTTTGTTGATGGAGTACACATTTTATTGTTATGAAGAAATAAATTAAATGTACTTTATTGATAGCTTTGGATGAATTACATTAAACTGTAAAACGATTACTAGTATCACACCATATGATCCAGCCAGATGAAGCACAGTTTAATTAGAAGAGTATTTATGAGAGCATAAAAATATTAACTCCCTGATAAATATGCACAATCTCTGCAGAAGTAAAAGTAATCTGAATAATTCTACATTAAAGAGAACTATTCCTAATGCAGAGGTTGCTTCTAGCAAACAACTTTGCAATGTATTGCTTCATCTACAAATGCAGTGCCTGTTGCCCTTGAAGAATAAATTATATATGTTATATTTAAAAAATGGTGTGCTGGTGATATTGCCATGACATATATTGAAGTAGATCAGATATGCAATATCTATCCCAAATTATCAATTGCTTCAAAGTACTGTTTGGTTATGTAACCTACTCAATGTCATATCGGGCAAATGAGGCTAGAAAGGTTCAAGCCTTGAAACCTTGCCACTGAAAACAGCACAGTAAAAGTTGGAGCTGTAGTTCCCTGCATTAATGCCCATCACAACAGTATTTTTAACTAAATGCAGAAATCCTTTACAGTCTGATGTTGTAGAGAAGACTGTATCACAGGAACATGCAACATTTACTATATAATGGATGCCAAAGATCAGACTGTTCTGATCATCACCCCAAATAATGCAGAATGTAGGACCTGACAAACATTAAACCCTTTGTAGTTACTGGAGGCTGTAAAGAAGGTACTGCAAAAAATATTTACTAAAATGCAACATGGTTAGACTATAGTGCAAACTCAGAATTATTAATGAATTAATGCATTATTTAGTGCAATGCATAAAGCAAAACAATTACAGACAGTAGAAATGCTGCAGGAGCTTTTGTTCAAAACCCACGCATCAAACAAAAATCAGAAATACTACTGCATTTAGCATACTGTTTTTTTTTCAGGGTCTTAAATATTTTTAGGGCAACTGCATCTCAGTTTTGACATCCCTATGTCTCATCTGTCAACAAGAATAGCTATGCATTCGAACATCACTCAATAAAGGTATGATCTGCTTAAATTGGTAATAATTCTATACTGTTGCAGCATAAATATCAAGGGTAAATAGAACCAGATCATGGACAAATTGAGGCCCTGCACAGAGTAATGAATTAGGCCTCTGACAGCCATATTAATATCCCATTACTTTTGTCTGTCTCATCCCAGTTACCATAAACACTGTTCAATCCTATCAGTGTACATAATAGGTTCATAGGTTGATAGGGTCATAGATTACTACTAGGTTAACTGCCCTTGTGGGGCATTAGAAGCCTAGCCAGTTACCCCATATGAGAATCAAACCCTGCACTTTCTGTTTATAAGGTAAAAACCTTAACCATTATGCCAACGCTATTCTTTGCTTTTACGGTTATCACAGAGACTTGGAGGTTATGTAAAACTATTATTTCAAAAGGTGGCCCAATGGTGTAACAGATTGTGTTGTTGCTCTCACACCAAGAGGTTATCTAGTTAGATTTCTCAGCTGTGGTGCCTTCTGAGCAGTGTGTGCATGTTCTCTCCATGTTCACGTGGATTTCCTCTGGGTGATCTGGCTCCTCGCACCTTCTAAAGACATGCAGTATGTGGACTGAACACACTAAATTGGCCATAGGTGTGTGTGTATGTGCCAGTGTGTCATGTGGAAGATTTACTGTGGCAGGGATAGCCAACCAGTGGTGTAAACCTTGGCTCTAGATGATAGCCACTGTTGAAGTGACACTCTGACCTCCATGTGCAAAAATTGGAAGCAGGGGTTGTAGATGAATGGATGGATTTCAAACTTTACAGGAAAAAAACACTGACAGCAATTTTCTAAACAAAACATTCTCACGTTGAAAACAGACAACATGAAAAATAGCAAACTTCTCTTCGATTGAAACTCACATATAGTGAAAATACATCTGGCAACCTATTAAGGTACAATGACATGCTGGGATTTATACTCAAATAGCATATAGTGAAGTACTAATGAACATTTATGTGAAGGGTGCAGGAACTCAAAATACAAATGTATAACACACTTGCCAACAGCCTGGGACAGCCCACTGGACATGTCCTTTTTCAACCTAGGAATATTGTCTGGTGAAGTAACTTGGCAGAGTCATACGGAAGACAAAGGCTGAGGTAATCAAACCTTGTAATACAGAAAGCAGCTCTTTAACACCTCACAACCTTACTCATCTGCTCTAAGTGCTCGATAGACTGCTATAAGTCAAACATGGTGCATTTCACACTTGTCTGCTTGCAAAAAAACAAGCAAAATTAAAAAAGCATTCATTGTTAAATATTGACATTAATCTCTCAAACGTTATGCTGCCCTTTTATTTGCAGCTAAGTAATAAAGATACTGCCAACATAAGGGAAACCAAGGATCACACCCAAAAAATGTGGCTCATATGATTCTGCTCCTCTTCACTATAATTCATTTCCTTCCTTTGCACCATAACTGCTCTGGTTCATAGGTACTAGATACTAGGCTTGCAGTCCAGGGGACCAATGAGGAGCCTTGCCCAAATTTTCTGTTATCTTAAAGCACTGCCTGATTAAGTGACTTACTCAAAGACATGGCATAAACATGAGGCAAATACAGAGATGTTCATAAGTAATTACTAATGGCACAAGCCTAACCAATAATGCCCAAGATATGACAACATTATATCTTAATACCCCAGATATGGGAAGGTGTGGAATCAAGGTAGTGGGTCTTTAGGTGTTGGAGCCCAAAGTTATTTAATAGACTGCCTCTGTCCATAAGGGACATGGGCAGTACCCCAGGAGTGAATTTACAGGTCCCCATCCATTTATCCAAATTCTTATTGAAGAGATTAGATGGCCAGGTTTTGTTTTACAAAGATAGGTCTTTGAGATATGAGTCTGTCTCTCCAGCAAGTTCCATTAGAGTCAAAAATAAGGTTCAGGTTCATGGAACGTGTAACCCTTGTATACCTTTTCTTGCAATTATGTAACATTTTTGCCTTGTAGATCAGGCATAATTCATCTCTCAATAAACAATATGAGACAGAGTAAAAGGATAAAGCCTTTAGTCAATCTGCATGAGATGTGTATATTACACTTTGTGTTTTTTTTCACTGAGAAGCCCCTGAGGATGTTCCAGTTGTGCTGTAAGTGCCTGGTTAGGTACATGCTGAAGGGATCATTGTACTTTATAGCCCTGATGAGGGCCACATACAATAGCACAATGAATTCCTTTGGTCTTGACACCATGCCTTTATTTGTAAGTTTAGCCACACAGAAGGATTTCCTCACTACTGTAGCTACCTGGTGATCAAAGTTTAGGTTATTCTCTCTGAATTCCCAGATCCCTCACTATTGGGTCTACTTTTACAGGTGTACTACCAATAATATAATTTGCAGGAAAATCTGATTTGTCGATGGGTTTGATTATGCATTTTTTTTTAGCATTTAGTCTCGGACCATGATTTTGCCACCAGTCATTTATCATTTTACAGCATGTCTGTAGGCTATTAACATCATTTGGGGATTCATTGATTGCTCCCAGCTTACAGACATCAGAGAACTCAGTGAGCTAGACACCCCCAACATTAGCCTTAATTTTAGAGATGTATATACCAAAGAGGAGGGGTCCCAACACTAAGCCCTGTGGGACACCATGAATAACAGGTTTCTTATCCAAAGTGGATTCATCTGATCCAGTGTTTGGAAATTTCCTATGTCGTTATTGATCAGGTCGATGATAATTCTCTCTATGGACTTGCAGATAAGACTGGACAAGCTTAAGGCTCTGTTGTTCCCTGCGTCAGTTGATGGGCTCCTCTTGTGCAGTGGGACAAGTGTTGCAGTCCTCCATTTCTATGGGACAAAGACCATCCACAGGCTATGGTTAAAAAGGGTTTCTAGTGGCCCTGATAGATTCTGTCTTATGCTATTTAAGAAGCATCCTGGAATGTTGTTGGAGACCATGGAGGCTGTGGTTTTGGCTTTAGCAAGAGCAGTAAGGCTCTGTTCCCTTGTAATGACCAGAAGGGGGATGGCTGTGGGTATTTCTTAGGGTGTGGTAGGAGGTGATGGGGGGAGAAGTTTGAAATTAACTTTTCTGCCTGCAGGTTTGCTATATTTCAGTCTGGGTTGTAAGTGTTGCTGTTCATGATTGACTCAGTACATTGCTGAGTGTCTCCCCTGAGGTTACAAATACAAATAGAATTTAAAAAAGCCTTATGGTTATATTTCACCTGGGGGGCTATCTCTGCCCTGTTGTTTGCTTTGGCAGATTTGGCCAGCTCTCTAATTTGTTTGTTTAGACTGGTGAGTGTGTTTTGCACTGTTTTACCTGTTCCTTTTTAGTTCTGGAGAGGATTTTTTCCTTTTGTTGAATATTTATACTAGGGGCTCACCAGGCTGGTTTATTTTGCCAATAATCATAGGTTTAACTCTGACAGGTATTGCCTCCTCTATGCAGCTATGAATGTGGATTTTCAGTGCTTTTGTGTACAGCTCAGATTAGGCCTCTGTGTCATTCAAGTTTAAAGGGGTATAGAGTTTAATAAGCTGTCACTTAGTATGTGTTAATTGGCCTTAGAAAAGTTCTTAACAGGTTTGAAGTTTGTTGAGGGTTCTACATTAGTTTTACTACTAAAGGAGACCATTTAGTGATCAGCTCTTATCAAGGAGGAGTTATTGAATGGGAAAGAGCAGCATCTCCCCATGTTCGTGTATACTAGGTCTAGGATATTTGTACCTCTAGTTAGGGAGCTACTAGTTGCTCCAGGTTGCTTGCATTGATAAAGCCCAAAAACCTCTGAGCAAGTAAATTATGGGTTGTATAAGTTTCCCAGTTTATGGAAGGTTAGTTGAAGTCAATCATAAGTATGGTGTTAGGCTGAATGTTAAGAGATTCCAGTAGGTTTAGGTAGGAGGTGTGGTTTACCAGATTCATGTTAGGGGATGTGTAGCTAGCAAAGATATGATAGGGGGTTGCACCTATGGTTAGTTTGGCATGGAGCAGCTCATGCGTGTCAAGCTTTTGGACTAGTCTAGTGGTGTACTCATCCTTTATGAACAGCGAGACACCTACCCCCTTTGTTTTATCCTGAGGTGAGGGGGGATTGAAAAGTATGAAAGGCATTATACCCTTTGATAGCTGGGGTGCTCTCAATGGTTGAACCATGTTTCCATGACTGCACATATATCTGCATTCTCCAAGGTGACTAGTGTTTCCAGGGAGTGCATTTTTTTTTTATTTAAACTCCTAGCTTTGAGCAGTGGTACCTTTATGTAGTTATGAGTGAGTTTTGTTATACTGGAGGGTTTAACAAATTGGCATGGCCTAAAAAAGGCACTATGGAAATAGATAAAGTTTTTGACAGTATCCAAAAGCCAAGCAGTGACAAGTGCAAACTGTCTCTGGCAAAGTGTCATGGTTTGTCAATCATGTCTCTTCAGTCTGACAGATATTGGATCCCCTTGTTGTGACACCAGACACTAAGCCAATTGAAGTCAATCATTTTTTGTTGATACTGTGGTATCATCATAGGTGAAGGTAGGATGCTACTCGAGGCTAGATTCAACCTGCCTGGAACACATATTCAGATAGCTTCATCATGTCTCTCTTCATATAATCCATTGAGGTATGGCTTAGATTATTTACACCCACATGGACTATGGCCATGTCATACTGGTACTCGAACTTTATAGACCTCAGTGTGTGCATGATCTGGAGGATCCTGGCTCCACTCAGACAGCTCACTGTGACTGTCTCCTTGTTTAGCCTGGTAAAGGAGACATCAGTATGTCTTTCAATGGAATTCCCAAAAAATAGAATGTTTGGCTGTGGGGTGTGTTGCCTTATGGGCTTGGAAGCAGGGCTACAGTGATTTTCAGAGTTATGTGTTGTGTGAAGTGCTGTCTTTTTTAAGTGTGCACAGGGCCATTGAGAGATGCTTTTAGGAGGACTTGGAGGTTTGAGTAGATTACATGCGAGTACCTTCACACACATGTGTGTTTTGTTCCTTAGTGTTGATAGTGAGTATTTTGGATGTAATGCTGATGACCTAGTTTGCATTTTTCATGTGTGTATGTAAGAGCTATGCCACCTATGACACTGTGTATCTACCTCTCTTGCACACTGTGTTTGTCTGTTCTAAAATTAAATGGTTGTCAGTAAACATGAGGCAGTTACTACACTGTCTCAAGATGCCCATATCCATCAGGCCAAAAACAGAGATGACAGGGAAACACCCATCCATTATACCAGGTCATTACCAGATGGGAAAGAGTAAGGAAGAGTCATTTAAATCTCTAAGTGAGAACATTTAGTAGCATACTATCAGATGACCTGCAGTGCTGCTACCATCTGCACAAATTGGCAGCTCTTTGAACAGCTATGAACAGTGGAAGACTATGAAGAGCATTTCCTATAGAGGATTTTAAATTGGAGATGTTTGTGTGTGTATATATATATATATATATATATATATATATAGTCTTGTAGCCACAGGTGTCCAAGCCAGGCATAGGAAACCTCTGAATAAATTAGCATGATCTCACAAAAATATAAGGCTTTTATACCAGCAGGATGAAAAACTTTTACACAATTAAGCCCTCAGGCCAATCAGATAAACACACAATAAACCTTCCACCAGCAGTTCCCAACTTGGATCAGTTGAATCAGCCCTCTGATCCCACCAGAGTGAGAATAAACCCCTCTTAATGTAAAACAAACTGGTTTTGAGCTCAAGTACAGTAAAAATGCTTTACAACAAAAGACAGAACTCCTGCAGTATCAGAAATCCTGGGAAATAAATTCACAAACTTCTACAAACACAGAAAAGCTTTGCAAAATATAGAAATATTTTGGCAAATGTAAAAATGAAGCAAACCAGCACCACAACACTCAATAGTAGAACAAATTTATTAACTTACATTTGTTAGTATCCAAAGACTTTCACCATACAGGCTTCATCAGGCAAATGGTCAAACAATTAAAGAAACAGTTTTAAATATCCAAATAATTAAGCATTCCAAGACACAAGCATATACATATATGAAAAATGTGCATGAAAAACATAATATATACAATAAGAAAAATACAAAAAATGTATATTTTTTTTATCATTTTATTATATCTGTCTAATTCATTCAAAACTAGTTTCAATGTAAAACTGTCATTAAGACCATGAGGTCACTGTGCCTTGAAATGAATAATCCATTTGTTCTCAAGTATTTCAGTATTGTTTTTAATGTTTCCCGCTCTAATACTTTCATTTATTGTTTGTAGTATAAGGAAACAGAGTTCATGGGTCATGTCAGTATCCCTGACATACTTATACAGTGCATTAGTTTGTTCACATATTCATTCCTTTAGCTTTCTATTTGTTTTACCTATATAGAAAGCATTACATGACTTACATACAGACATATAAATGATATTTTTGTATTACATGTTCCATAAGACTTCAGATAGAATGGTACTTGTTTAACTGGATGAGTAAAAGATCTTTCATTGTAAATAGATACAAAATTGGCAATTATGACACTTATATGTGCATACTTTGGAAGATGTTATTTTGATAACATATTTCTCCTGTTCTTTAAAGCACAAAATATTTTTAAGATTAGCAGATTATTATAACCAAAAGTTAATTGTTCTGGAGTAATGTTTTAAAGTTAGGAATATATAGCATCATAAACCAATATTTATTCATAATTTCTTGTACTTTACATGTTTTGGTGTCATATATGAGAACACATTTAAAACTTGCTGTAGTATTATTACATTTTGTCATTAGGTTGTTGTCTATAGCATTCTAATTGTCTAAAAGAATAGGTTTTTCAGAAAAAAATAGGTCTTATTGGATTTTCACTATTCCTTTGTACATCTGTAACTAATTTATCATATTTTTCTTTATATCCTCTTTGCATAAAATCTCTAGCCATAACATCTAGCTGTTTATTCATATCTTCTTTTCTAGTGTTAAGTCTTGCAGTATGTGTAAGCTGATTCTTAACTATATTATTGAATGTGTGAGTGGGTGTATATTCCTTTTGTGGAGATGTGTTATTCTTGACCTGTTTTTTTAAATAAAGTTGTTTCTACCTTACCAGTAGTCCCTTTAAATTATCTAATGTCTAAGAAGTCTGTTTGTGTAAAATGAATAGTGTGTGTTTAAAATATAAAAATCAGTAGTGGAATTTAAATACAGTAAAAAGCAGTAAAGGATGTAGAGAACCACTCCATATTAAAAACAAGTCATCCACAAAGCTTCTGTAAAAACAATACATTCCTAAAAAATTCATTATTAATTTCAGACAGAACAACTAGGTTGGCATAGCTGTTTGCTATGGAAGTTCCCACGCCCGCACCTCTACATTGTTTAAATATTTTTTCATTAAATAAAAAAAATTGTTAAAACAACTTCTGTTAAAGTATATATAACATTAATCTCAGTAGCTGAAAATAATGCATGTTGAGTAATAAAATCACAAAGATATTCTATACCAGTTTCATTTGGAATAGATGTAAATAACGCATCTACTTCTAACATGGCAAAATAGCAGTCAACAATATTATTTGTACTAGCCCATTCATAAAGTTGCTCTAAGAACTGTGAAGTATCCTTAATAATAGTTGACAAATTAAGAGCAAATTTGAATTTATTCTCCAGATATTTGGAGATGGGTTCGGTGACCTAACCTCTAGCAGAGACAATAGGTCTTAACGGAGGTGTCGCCAATGATTTATGAATTTTAGGTATACCATACATGACCGGTATTTTAGGTGTTGGTACATCAAAATATTCTAAAGTATCTAATGATATTTCACTATTAAGATGCATGTCATAAACTATGGTATTAACTTTAGTAACAATAATATTCACCTCTCTGTTATTTATATGCAAGTATTCACTGGTGTTGAGCATTTTAAACATTTTAGCATCATAGTACTCAGTATCTAATATTACAACACCTCCGCTTTTGTCAGAGCTTTTATAAGTATATCCTTATTTAATGATAAAGATTTAATAGCTTGCTGTTGTGCTGCCATCAAGTTGAAAAACTTTTATCTGTTTCAAAAAGCTGATGTACTTCATTTTCTATTGCTTTCTCATATGCAACTATAACAGGATTATTCATAGGCATAAAAATGTATAGGCATACTGCCTCAGGATGCCATATCCACCAGGCCAAAAATACAGATGACAGGGAAGGACCCATCCATTATACCAGATTGTTACTAGACGGGAAGGAGTAGGGAAGAGTCATTTAAAGCTCTAAGTGTTATACAGTAGTAGTAGTTTACAATCAGATGACCTGCAGTTCTGCCACCATCTGCGCAAATTCGCAGCTCTTTGAACAGCTATGAACAGTGGGAGACTATGCAGAGCATTTCCTATAGAAGATTTTAAATTGAAGAGGTCTGCATATATACAAGATCTTGTAGACACAGGTGTCCAAGCCAGGCACAGGGAGGCCCTGAGCATGGTCTCACAAAAATGTAAGGCTTTTTATACCAGCGGGATAAAGACTTTTACACAATTAATCCCTCAGGCCAATCAGATAAACACACAATAAACCTTCCACCAGCAGTTCCCAAACTTGGATCAGTTGAATCAGCCCTCTGTTCCCACCAGAGTACAGAATAAAACCCTCATAATGTAAAATGAGCTGGTTTTGAGTTCAATTACAGTAACATATGTTTTACAACAAAAGGCAGAACTCCTGCAGTATCAGAAATCCTTGAAAATAAGTTTGACAAACACAGAAAAGCTTTTAAAAATTTATTTTGGCAAACTCAGGAGAACTTTGGCAACCTCAGAACAGTAGAGTAGTACATTAAAAAACAGATGACATTTATTTAACAAGTGCAGGTGAAAAACAGTGATATATTTAACCAAATCAATAAATGCAGCACAGAACCATTAAATAGCACTGAGACAGAGCAAGTGCAAAAAAAAATAATTTTGACGATTGGGGAGAGATGGGCGAAGGCTGCTAGCCTAGTCAAATAGAATTTGATACATAATTCTATCAACTGTATAAATAAATGTTCATAGATTAGTACTAGGCTAACCACCCTTGTGGGCCATTTTAAGCCTAGCCAATTACCCCATGTGAGAATCAAACCCTGCACCTTGCATCTCTAAGGTAAACACCTTAACCATTGTGCCAGCCTCCCACCTCAAAAGCTAAGTACTTTTCTCTTTTGGGTTCATAGGTTCATAGATTAGTACTAAGCTAACTGCCCTTGCAAGCCATTTTAAGCCTAGCCAATTATCCCTTGTGAGACTCAAACCCTGCACCTTGCACTTGTAAGGCAAACACCTTAACCATTAGGCCACCCTCCCAATGACAGCTGTAAAATACAGGCTTGTGTTTTTAAATGTAAGAAAACACTGTAAAATGTGAATTTCAAGATTGTTGCAACATTGACTTCTGCTGCAAGGAAAACCAAGCCAAGTATTTCAAATGTGTCTTTTTAAGTTGAAAAGATCTTATGAATCTCTTTAATGTTTTACAAGGTGGCTCCAGTGCGGCTGGATGAAGATTTCATACCCATTGTTTTAAGGCTAATGTTTAGGACTATAATTTAGATGTGGAAGGTGCTTTATTGCTCTGGTTTCTGCTAGTATATATATATATATATATATATATATATATATGTGTGTGTGTGTGTGTGTGTGTGTGTGTGTGTGTGTGTGTGTGTGTGTGTGTGTGTGTGAAATGGCTTGTATTGTTGTAAGTTTCTGAGGATGTGTTAGATTGCTAAATAATGTAGTTTGTGGCATGAGAACTCAGACCAGGTGTTAAGATGATGCAATATGAATACTGGGAAAACCTAAGTGTCAAAAATGATGTAATTTTGGGAGGGCCTTAGAGACATGTTTGTTAGTAATGTTTAAATACTAGTAATGATAAAAACTGGCAAAACACTCAGACCATACAAAACCAATAAACTCAGAAAAAAAGTAAATGGTCTGGGCACACTGGAACAGGCTATAAACTATTTAATTTTTAAAACAAAACAAAATACAAACACTTTCACCCTGCTGTAGTGCTGGGCTTTTTCAAGTAAATGAAACAAACCATTACATCAGTATGCAAACTCTTTCCTTTAAAAAAGGCACCAAATTTTCTTAAAGAAATATGCCTTCTTCCTTTACACAACTTCCTTTAGTTAAAATCCATAAAATAAAGGATTAAAAAAATGTGTATAATATAATTAATGGACACATAGAATAACATACATTGTCCTATTGTACATTAATAGAAAGTGTAAAACCATCAACAAAATTAATTATTATTACACCAGAGGAAATATGCACACATTTAAATCTTGTTGTTTTTGTATTCTCTACACTTACACTCCTAATTTTTTTGCTTTTTTGATTAAATATGGTTTAATTGATATGTGGTCATTGAGTCCTGGGGGGTTAGTTGCATTCAATTTAATTTGCCAATATGTTTCTCTGCAACACAACCAGTTTTCCCAGTTCCCCCCCCCCCCAGGGTCAACCAACACTTGTTCCAAAATTCCAAACATAAACCCTCTATGGGTAGTTTCTGTGTGTAGGTGTTTATATGATGCGTTATTCATGTTTTTCTTTTTTATATTGTAGGTGTGTTCATATATTCTTTTATTTAGGGTCCTTTCAGATTTTCCTACATAAAAACAAGGGCAGTCCCTACATATAGCTAGATAGACTATGCCCCTGGTTTGACAATTACCCTTTTCTGAATGTAACCTGACTATTCATATTGTTTAATGTTTAAATACTATTTCTCACAAGAGACTGGAAGCATTTTGACCTTGGTATCCAACTTATCAGCACTCTGCCTTGTGCTCACATGTAAGTTTTAGCACTGTGATTTCTTGTAGGAATGGTTAAAGCTAGTAAAGATTAATTAATAGAGGGTTCCCCTTCCCTGTTTATTACCTTAAGACAATCCCAAAGTTAATAAATATTACCTGTGGCAGGCACCAGTTTTACAACTACAACCACCCTTGTCACTATCATATGTTCATTTATCAGTTAACTCTGTTACCTGATTGTTTCCAGCCCCCTCATAAGAGCAACTAACAGGGTCTCTACCCACTTCACTCCCCACCCTGCCCCCTATTCCCTCCCGCCCCCAGTGGTCCCACCTTTATTACACTCACAAACCCCTCCCATCTTTCCAGTAGCCAACCACAGCACTAATCCAACACTATCTCATCCATCTTCCCACTACTGTCACACCTCCTCAAATAACATGTACAAGCATACCTTACCTATGTTCACAGCATGCACTCTCCTTGCATATCTTACATCCTACCAAAGCTCCATCATTCCCCCACTCAACCACTACCACTGTACTACACACCACCACTCATGTCTCACCCTCACTCAGCTCCCCTCCCACCAACTCAAGAAACATCCCTATGCACCCCCACATATTCTACCAACTATATTACTCAAGCATAAAGCATCCCTACAACTTTACACAGTAACCCTCCCACCATACCTATTACCCAAAGAGCACAATCATAAAGTTTCCCTTATAAACAAACACATTCAAAAACTGAGAAAACTAATAACCTCATGCATATTTAAACTAGCCCTAAGTGGAGATATCCACCCCAACCCTGGCCCTACCATCTCCAACCCCAATCCTCATAATCAGACTAGAAACCACAACTTCTCCCATATTACAGTCAATAGAAAACCAAGTGACTTCCTTCTACTAAGCCTAAATATTAGAAGTATATTCAACAAAGTCCATGAACTCCATGCCACCATAGACTTGTATTCCCCAGATATAGTCATCCTGACAGAAACCTGGCTAAAACCTCACATTACCAGTGAGCAAATACTCCACACAGGTTATGGCATACTAAGAGTAGACCGGCTAAACAAGAAAGGAGGCGGTGTAGCTATAATATTTAAACAGCATCAAAACATCCAGATCTTAAAATCATCAGCTCCACAAATAGGCAATGAAGAAATAATATATACCAACCTCAAAATAAACCAAAACAAAACCATCAACATAATTGGATGCTACTTCCCACCTGGCCAAAACATCCCTCCACTAGAAAACCTCCTCAGCTGGTCTACCCACCATCTCCCCAAAGAAACTATCATTTTAGATGATTTCAATATTGACTGGCAATCCTGTTCTGGCAACCATCCATCTCATCATGTAAACCTTCATGGCTTCACCCAACTAGTCCAGTCACCAACCAGGATAAATAAAAACTCCAGCAAGCACACTACCCTGGACTGGATACTAGTCAGTAAAAGCCCCCAGTCATATATAACAAGCTGCTTATCAGGTAGCCTCAGTGATCACTCCTCAACATTCCTACTCAAAAATACCTATACCAAGCTAAACCTGTCATCTACCGTCAAATACGTAAAAAACTAAACTTTAACCCACTCACATTCATCTCATCCTTCAAAGAATGTAACTGGCATCCTCTACCTCAGCCTTGATGACGCAGTTGAATTTTTTAATACTACCTTCCTGAGCATCCTTAATTACCATGCCCCCATAAGACTTTCCAGAATCAAAGCACAACCCTCCATGGCTACAGAAAACCACTAAGTCAGAAATGAAAAATAGGGATAAAGCCTGGGAGCACTGGTGCAAAACCAAAACCCCCTCAACTAGACAGAAATTCCTAGAACTACGCAATAGAGTCAAAAAGCTAATAAAACAGGACAAATTCCAATACTACCAGTCTGCCCTAGACTCCTCTCAACACAGCCCCAAACAATTCTGGTCCTCCATAAACTCCATCATCCAACCAGGTAAAGTCAATACCCCTCCTCCTAACATCCCTCACTCCTCAGAAAATATTGCTACCTCATTCAACACACACTTCACACAAACCATACTATCACTAGCTAAACAACACAACCCCCCTCCCCTCCAACCCACACCTTCAACTAGTAATCTCCCCACTGCCTTCTCTTTTTCTCCTGTACCTACCTCCAACATAAAAAAACTCTTAACTAAACTTAAGCCCACCAGATTAGCAGCAGACAACCTCCCAAGTGAATACCTACAAATTGCAGCTGATGCTCTGGCCTACCCAGTATCCATCTTGATTAACCGATCTCTGTCAGAAAGTTACGTTCCCACACTGTGGAAAGTATCACACATAATTCCCCTCCTCAAAGGTGGACCCTTCACAGAACTAACCAATTACCACCCCATAGCTATTCTCTCTTCACTCTCCAAAATACTAGAGAGATGCATACACTCTCAGGTCTCAGACTACCTCCTTACTAACAACCTCCTTTCCAAAACTCAGCATGGTTTCTAACCAAACCATAGCACCACCACTGCCTTACTCTCCTTTACTAACACTATCCTTCAGCATAAAAACAATGGCTGTCTCTCCTCTGCTACTTTCCTAGACCTATCTAAAGCACTTGACATGGTCCCACACAAACAACTTATCTCTATCCTCAATAACCTATCCTTTTCGTAATCGGTCACCAACTGGTTTCAGAGTTACCTGTCTGACCGCCAACAATCCGTTGTATGGCAGAATGGCATATCTCCCCAACTACCTGTCTCCATAGGGGTTCCCCAAGGATCCATCCTTGGACCCCTTCTCTTCTCTGCTTTCACCAATAATCTAGCCTCTGCCACCAAACATGGCACACTCATACAATATGCAGATGACTCAACCATCATCTGCTCAGCCCAGTCCCTACCCAAACTGCACACAGGAAGCCTTTTCCTCTGTTGAAACTTGGTTATCCGATGCCCAGTTAATACTCAACCCAAACAAAACTAAACTACTCATCTTCCAACCCACCAAACATACTCAAAACAACTCTCACTTTAACATCACAGCAAAAGACAACACCACTATATACCCAACTGAACACACCAAATTGCTAGGAGTGGAAATAGACAATAAACTAAAATTTGACATTCACATATCCTTGACCATAAAAAAGTCCACAATAAACTAGGAGCACTATACAGAAATAAGCAACTTCTCACCAAAGCAGCAAAGATTTCAATAGCAAATTCCCACCTTATCTCCACCCTACTTTATGCCTGTCCAATATATACCAACCTAAGGCAATGCGATTTAAACAAGCTAGAGACCTGCTACAACAAAATCGCCAAATTCGCCACAGAGGCATCCTGCCGTAGTCACCACTGTCTCTCACTTGCTGAACTGGGCTGGCTTGAACTCCCTCACCTCCTTCAATGGTATCAACTCTCACTTGCCCACAAACTAGTAAATCATCCACTAAATGTCCCATCCCTCCAGTATCTACTCCAACCCTATCGCACCACCAGACCACTAAGATCCAGCAACAAAAATCACTTGCAGATCACTAAAGCCAATAACTCTGCTGGTGAAGCACTATTCTCTTGCACCATAGCCAAATTATGGAGCTCCCTCCCACCCACAATTACCTCTGTACCATCATGCACCCATTTCAAAACTTTACTAAAAGCGCACCTAAAAACATGGTGGCTATGCCCTTGCAACTCCCACTCTAATATCACCCTCCCCATCCAACCACTACCTTTCTTTCCACTCCACTAACTACCTTGATTATAGCAAGCTCAGATGCTCATAAGCCAGTACTTATTATACAGCAGGAACTTCTTCTTGTAACATTTGTTAATGTCTGTTACGTACTTCACAGATAAAGATTCTAGTTGTCTACTGATGTACTATGTTCTCTGTAAATATGCTGTAAGTAATTGCTATGTAAATTGTTAATCACTATGTAATCCAATGTAGCTACTGTCTGTTTATTTTAACTGTGAAGCTTTTCTCCCCAGGCCTCCACTGAAAATGGACCTATGTCCAGTCGGACACTCCCGATCAACAAATATAAATAAAAATAAATAAAATTAGGTATTTTTCTTTGAAATCAGACCTGTCCTACTGTATTATTTTAAGTTTCTGTGTGATCTCTGAACTCCTAGATATCTCTGTGGTGTAGTAGTTTTGTCTTGTGTTTTAATTATTTATTATTAAATATTTTCAAAACCTTCTACCTGTGGCTACTATTTGTGTAGAGATAAGCTCTAGAGTACATTGCATATTTATAGAGGTTATTGCAATAGGCCATTCTAAAGTAAGCCTTGACTGTTAGTCATACTACCATTGGATATTAATATTGCACAGTAATAATTGGACACCCTTTTAAGGGCCTTTTAGTAGCTGATATTATTAACTGGGTTGTGGCAATAATTACTACCTATGTCAGCCTTTCCCAGAAGTGTCTGTGAAGTTGTATAGATACTTATCTCAAAGTGTGTGTATGTGTGTGTGTTGTGTCAGCTACTTAGCAGGGACACGAAGCACTGGTTGGACAGAGAGGGTACTGGAGGTTTTAGCATGCCCAGTTAGGCTGAGACCTGGACCCTATAGCTGTGCCAGTGGGGACTCTTATTGGGGACCTGGTGAGCAAGGGAGCAACCAGCCCTAGACTGACTTTGTTCTCTGTGTGCACTTAAGGGAAATTGTACTTTACTGTGTGTATTAGTTATCCTTTCCTCTCTCTTCTAGGAGACAACTTCCCTGGTGTTAGTGGTGAGGATTGAGGCTTCTTGATTGCTGGGCCAGGGCACGATCATCAAAATATAAATAAAATAAAATAAAATACTTTACTTGTATCAGCTTTATAGGTCTGTAGATGATTTTAGATGCAACCCAAGGTGTTGTAGTCACTGATATGCAACCCAAGCACAGGAAAACTCTGACTGTAATGCAGATGGGGACAAATAAAAATGGGCTACTTTAAATGACTTAAAAATTTCCAAAATAGGTTTTGCATCAATGTGTATATTATGAAATACAAAAACTGTGAAACTGTAATCATTGACATTGACTGAGAGTAATCCTCAGTCATTTATCAAAGTAAAAAAAAAATGTTAAAAGGCAGTTAGTATAGAGGGTGAAGGTTCTTGGCTCTTGTAGCCAAGGTACAAGGATTGAGTCTGAGCAGGTCACTTAACTAAGCTGCCCTCTCTAACTGGGGAATTCCTCTCTCTCTCCCCCTCACACACACACACACACACACACACACACACACACACACACACACACACACACACACACACACACACACACACAAACACACATGCACACAGAATTTCATCTCTCTCTAAAGCCATTTTTAACACTGCTCTTGCCTGCTGTGAAATTAAATCTTGTGCCAGAATAGGTGTGAGATTTCTCTGCTTGTCTCGTTGGTTTAAGTTAAAAGCGTCCGCACCCTTAAAGTAGTGTTCTGCTGCAGAGGCAGGAAATTTAAAAAATATATTTATAAATAATTAGCAAAGCAAATTTTTTTGGTGTGTTTTGTTATTGTTGAGCAAAGCAAGAAACATGTTATTTTTTTTTAATTAATGTTGTGGCTGAGCCCTAGGCAGCTGCCTAGGTCACCTAAAGATGGATCCAGCCCTGGTCAGACTAAGGCACACCAGTAACATGGGTATAAGTACTCCATTATAAACATATCCAAAATACCAAACAAACAGAATATCAATGGTTTTAGTGTGAAAAAAGCAGAACAGAAAAATGTCAAATTATCTACAGACAAACTAGTTTGTGGTCCTGTATGAATACCAGATTAGAAATCAAACCCTTAGGCAGAGTAACAAAGACAGAACTGTGTAATCTTAATTATTGGCTCTTTGGTATTGTTATTAAACTTGTATATTATTATTATTGAGATGAGACATATATATCATGTTATATATTTTAATTAGTTTTTTGTAAACTGTGTATTTTCGTCATAGAAAAGTTTATTCAATGTATATTTTATCTAGAGTGTATTTAGATGTAATGTTTTTATTTTTTTCACAAAGGATAGAATATTTAAATATTAAATGATTATTTATAACATGAGTCATGTGTCCAACAAATATTATAAAAGATGTTTGATATAAAGCATCATTTATTTCTAACGAAGTCCTGAGCTGAAAAAAAGCGATCAGAAAGATGTGCTAAATTGTTAGTTTGTTGTAGTGTAATAAATCTGTTTATTTTTTTACATTGTTGGTGGACTTATGGTTTTATTTCCAAGCCACTGAAAGTTGCAACAATAGATTTGTTTGGTACTGCTTTGATTTTTCTACAAGGTAAGCCTTTGGTGAGTGAGCCTGAAGAGAGAAGAGACTTTGTCTGATAGCACCTGTATGTTTTGAAATGTAAATGTAGATCTTGTCTCTTGTGGATGAAAAGGGAAACTACTTGGGCCTTTACTTTAGACTGGCTATTAGTCTTTATTTTATAGGGAAAATAAATGTTCAGTTTCATTTCAGAAATATTATTTGGTAAAAAAAAGCTGTTGCCAATATTTGGAAAAAGTCTACATAAATTCCATTGAGTTTTAGTTCTGCTTTAAGAAAAGTGTATACCTTTTTTGCACACACACACACACACACACACACACACATGCCTCTTTCAGGTTTTCGGAGTTTGACCTGACATCGCAGTCTGATTAAGTGAATTGCTCAGTCACACATTACCCACATGAAAACTGAAAGTTTCAAACCTAGAGCTCGATGGTGAAGGTGTTTAGTAGCTCACATACTTAATCCACTGGAATACGCTGTCATACAGACACACATTATGCAATTACAGAGATAAGTCATAAGAAGTGCATAATCTATTTCTTTTTGGATAGGATGTACACAAGCCTAGGAATATGGAACCAATCAGATCCAATGTATTTAGTAAACCTTATAGTTTAGATTTCCATTATAAAACTGATTATGCTGAAAATGTGCTTCAAGCCTACTGCTTGTACCCTTGATGATTTTGTTTCTTGTTAGTATTATCAGTATACTTGTTCATTAGAAGTAAAGTTGCCAATGCACTAATTGGTGTCCATTCCAGGTGTAATGTCAGATTCATTACCTAGACCAATCAACTGAAAATAACTTGCAAAGAATTCACTATTGCATCATATCCTTTGAATTCCTGACCTCAGAGCTAGCTGTAATGAAGAGGTGGTTTGGGGATGGTGTTCATTTGCTGAGTAAATTGTATGGTAAAAAGCAATCGCTCAAACAAAAAGTAGCTGGATACTGCATTTGATCGTCCATTCTTTTCTATATGGTCCTAGATGTATGAGTGACTAGTAGACTCAACCATATTCCTTTTATATGTTGGGAAACAAATGTTTATGTTTCACTTAATGGGATGAAATGTAGGATTTCTTCCTGTTACATACCTTTTGTCCTCTCCCACCCTACCTCTCAACTGTCCAGATTTTCACCACATAGCTTGTCTCTTCCCCATAAAATTTGTGGTTTTCTGGCAAATCATTGAGGGCTGAAGTCACAAAATAATTACAGTCATTTGAGTTTCAAACTTTTTATCTTTCAGAAAAATGTATGCTAACACATAACATTGCATTCTAGCAACTTTCTAAGATTTTAAGAGCAGTATTTAAAATATGTCCCTATTTTGGGCCTTTTTCTCCAACATTATGTTTGGCTTTGTCCGGTTTTATTGAGTTAAGAGGTTGAGACATATGGCTCCCACAGACGCATCCTTCTCCCATGTCATTTCCCATTCTCACCATTAAAATTACTGCTCTCAAGCTACTTAAACATTCAGGGTTATAAAAGCAGTCTAGGAGATGTAAGTAATGTATTATGTGTATTTGGTCCAGCTGACAATGTAAATACTAGAATGTTAAAAAAAAAGCAAATAACTAAAATGAAAAGTTTGCAAGGGAGCAATCCCTCCTGCACATAGGTTCATAGGTTCATAGGTTCATACTAGGCTATCTGCCCGAGGGCATTTACAAGCCTAGCCCATTCGTCTTCTGGCGCCCCCCCTTTAGTATGGGGGGATATACCCATTATTTTGCTGTGCCTCTGTCGAGAGCAGGAGGTGACATAATCCTGGGGTATATCTATATCTGCCATCCATTCAAGATTTCTCTTGAACAAGGCCAGCGCGTGGTGCTCCCTCCATGTGCGGGATTTTGTTCCACAGATTTTGTTCCTTTGGGTTCTGTGGGTGCCCCCAATAACCCTATTCCTAGCCGTGTCTATTTTAAGCCGTGTCTCCTCTTCTCTTTAAGTTGAGGTTTTTTTTGATTTGAGGGATATTCTGATCTAGGTTGTTTGACATGGCCTTGTGGGGGCCTGACTGACTCTGAGTAAGTGTGGCAACTTAGGTTGAGCTGAGTTTTTCTGAGTTCAGCAGGGCACTGGAGTCGACAGATTTTGAGACTTTTTTTGGAGACTTTGTGACCTTTTTTTGTGCTCTCAGGATCTTTGCAGCCTCTTCTCAGGCTGCATTTACTCAATCATTCAATTTCAATCATTGAACAAGACTGAGAGTAAGATGAGAACTGACCTCCTTGAGACTATGATGACCTCCCTTCATGATGAGAGAGGGTATGTGTGTCTCCTAACTTCTTCAGAAGTACTTTGAAAACTACTTGACTGACTTACTCAACCTGGGTCCCCCACCTATCTCTGATAACTTCTTGTGCCCTCTTAACTCTCTTGTGGGCTCAGGTTTTTGTGCCCTAACTTTGCAGTATGACTATGCATTTTTTTTCCTTTTGCAAGCACGTGCATTCTGGCACTGTGTAACTTCTGTGAGACCAATTGTGGATATCTGTGCTTCTGTGTTTTCTACTGGGAGATAGTTTGCAGATGTTTAGAGTTTGCAGTCATCTGCAAACTTTGTCAAACATTGTCTTGTTTTGTCAGTGATATGTACTGCACCAGTACTTCGAATCCGAGGCGCCAGAGCCATGGGGCAGACACTTGTGACAGGCTTTGAGTCTCACATGGGCTTGACAGGGCTCAGCCAGCTCAGCCCCTTTCTCAGTTGTTCAGGGTTCAGTTTAAACTGATGAGTGTGATGTGGATACCCGATGTATGGCTGATGGGGACTTAAGAGGAGATTAGCTGATGGGCCTTAGCCAGATCGATGTAGGCTGTATGGAGGCCTTTGTGACTGAGTCAAAGCCAAAAGCTTTTTTGAGGCAAGATCTGCCTTGAGGAAAGAAAAGCCAGTTTCGGGCAAAGTCCTGGCATTTAAACCCTTCACTGGTTTTGACCATCCAGCACTGATCCCCTCCGCCTCCTGGTTCTATGTCTCCATTTAGCTCCAGATAAGGCTTGTCAGAAACATGGCATTGCATTTGTGGGTTGGGTGGGCCACGGCTGTGAGTGCCTGGATTTACAGGGCAGTAGCACAGCTGCGACTTTGTCAGTGCGCCAGTCCCTTGGGTAAACAGCTGTCCTAGCTGTGGGTTTAATTCTCTCTGGCTGTTCAGAGCACATGGCAGCTGTGTTTTTAATGTTTATGGAGCACATTTAATTTGGGGAGGAGAGCAGTTCTGTGGTGGCTTGGATTTTGTTGGGGCTGCTTTTTTGGGGGTAATCTTATTAAAGTTGTTTGGGGGGGGGGTATAGAAGTTTATCTCTCCCCTCAGGGGGATGGAGAAGTTGGCAATCTGAAGGATCAGCATTTTGTCAGCAATTTGTGAACTAGCTCTGGGCATATGGGATTTTGAACCAGCTCTGAGCATATCTGGGAAATTTGCTTGGACATAGCTTATGAGTCTTTAGCTATTTTTCTCTCGTGATTTGCTTCTTTTTTTTTTATAGGAGTTTTTTTTTTTTTTAAGCCTTTGGAGTTTTTTATTTACTTATTGTTAGTTTTGCTTTGTTTTATGTGTTTTTTGCCTTTTTGTTTTAGCTAGCTTTTTTTGTTGTGGTGGGGTCTTTTGGTTTTGTTTGTCTGCCAGACTGTTATCTTTGTTGATGTGTGCTTGCTTTGTGTCGCTTTTTGCTGTCTTATCCATGGGTTGTTGCTTGTTCCACAGGAACCTTTGTGGCTAAGAATCAGAGGAGTGAAGTTTGTTAGTCTCACTGCTTTGAACTTTGTTATTTCAGGTGCTTTAGGGCCAGGGGCTGTCTTTAGATAAGTCTGTCTTCTTTTAGGGTGGGTGGGGATTTCAGGTTGTGTGGTTGTTGGACCCAGCCAGATTAGTTTGTGGTGACTAGGTGTGAGTCCCTCAATTTGTGGGTGTGAGTTGTTCATTGTGATCCATGTTCGTGATGATGAGATGAGGATGGTTCCTAGTCTGTTTGGGGGCTTGAGATGTCTCCAGAGCATATGGGTGGGTGTGTTCCACCAACCTTAGGTTGTGGGTGTTTGGGAGGGTTAAGTGTGTTTTCTCAGTGGCCTGTAATTAGGCCTTTTAGTGTGAGTGTGTTTGGGTGTGCCTTTGTACCATGGTTGTTTCTGCAGAAGGTGTAAGGGTTCGTGGTTGAGCAGCTGTTGATGTCATGGTAACATGACTACATGCCACCTGCAGTGAGGTGTATGGTTTTCTGATGGTAGTGGCCTGACATGATGTCCGAGTATTTATAGTTTCCTTTGAGGTGTTAGTGTTTGGTGTTCAGATCCTACTTGAATTACGTTTGTTGTCCAGTATTGGGGCGATGTTTAAATGAGGGATAAGGAGGTAAAACCTGAGGGTTGAGTAGGCCTTGTGAGTTCCGAAACTCCATAGGTTATAGGCAGATGTTCTCCATTTTGTGAATTTTTAGAGAGGTGTGCGCAAGCGCAGCATTTTGCTTTTTAGACTGTGTTCTGTAGTTTTTTATCTTTTAGTTTAGGGTGGTAGGTTTAGAATTTGAGCCTTGCCTAAAGCCTATATCCATGTGTGTATGCTACTTTTGTAATCCTGAGGTTGTGAAGCCTTGAAGAAAACTGGTAAAAAACATACACAGCTGTAACATTTGGCTGCTCTTTTATGATGTCATATTTGGGTTTTTTGGTTATTTGCTTTTTTGCTTTACAAGTTTCTATATTATGAATAGAATATATCTTCTTCATAGTTTAATAAGATAGGTGCAGTTACATAAGCAGCCCTGATGTAGGTTAATGTTCACATTGCTGATGATGTGATAATGCTGGTTGATTTGCATACTTTTATGGGCTCACCCCACCTTTTTCCTGTAAATAATGGTTGTTTGTAAATTATGCACACACACACTAAACACGTGCACGAAGTATGAGAGTGCCGTCACAAAGCACCGTCGCTGTTGCAGTATAGCAGTGACATCACTGATCAGACATTGTGCTGTGCTACATTATGCATGGCACTGCAGCTGTACAGCATAAAAAGACAGTGCACATGAGCAGCAGCATACCAGCAGTCCAGTCGGTATACTTAAGAGCTGCAGATTACAGTATAATCTAATTTCTGTTAACATCCTGTCAAAAGTGGCAATGAAAGACTTTTCAAGTTGTACTGCTGATTTTTCAGTTATCACCCAAATACCCTGATAGAATACAATGCTGTGTGTATGTAAACAAATGTAAGTCTCCCTACTTTTTTGTGGAGGTATTCCTGCTGCTACAAACAACACAAAATGCCTTACTTCATTGTTAGGATACTGTTCATACAAAAGCCTAACACAAAACTGTTTCAGCTGCATGGAACTGCGCACACAATTCCCTGTTTCATTGTCTTCAGACTTCATTTAAATGCCTAAGACTAACACAGAAAAAACATATGCAGACAATTCGCAGCCTCTGATACCGATTTATTTTTTCCAGACAGACTACAAACCTTCCACGTAATCTACTGGTAGTAGCGGTACTGTTTTTCTTTAGTGGATTGGTCACTGTTGGCATACTGGCAATACTGGCATACTGGTAATTCACAATATATGGATGCATTCACTGCTGAAATCTGCAACTGTCCTCGTCAAATACTAAAGCATTATAACCATCCTAATATCTCTAAAGGTGTATAAAATATAATTTCATTTCTGCGTGTTCTTTAATGAAACCATTCTTTGGTTCTCTTTCTTGTAAGTGTTAAAATTGTGTCTATTAGCCTTTATCAGAGCGCAACATTCATGGTGGGTTCTGCACTACTTCTTCAGTAACAGGCAAACAGAAACTTTGATAAAATCTTCCGGATTGTGATATTTAATTATTAAATTTCTCTAAAATAAACATTATGAAACGTTCCATTTCCCAGCAGTGTGGTAAGTGGCTGAACAGAATTGGAGCTAAGGTGGTGTTATGGAATAAAATAGCTGCAGCAAGAAACAAGTCAGTTGCGATGTGAACCTTCTTGCAAGTAACGCTCCTGCAGAATGTCTTGATATAATTTTAAATCCCCATGACCGCAGAGAAATAATCCAAGGAGCTGATTGGACTTCAAAACCAATTCAAGGCACATCCTGTGAAAATTATCTGCGAACGCAGCGAACGTGAAGCTGACACACTACTGCCTCATTGAGCTACAGTTGGTCTTCATGTTTCATTCAGAAAAGAAGGCACTGCTTACTCTGTAAGGAGCTAGTGTGGTTCATGCATTAAGACAAGACTGCATCTTTCCAAATCTATTAAACTAGGTGTTCTTTCTCTGCAGCCAGATAACCTGGATTATGTGTTGATTGTTTCTTGGCAGGGATTGTTTCTTGGCAGGTTTGCACAGTATTTACTGCTCACTTGATCCCGGGAGCTAGCTTGCATTGATGCAGAGTATTCCATTCCATTCATGTTTTTGTCCTTCACTGATGAGCGGTGACGCGCGCGCGCGTGTGTGTGTGTGTGTGTGTGTGTGTGTGTGTGTGTGTGTGTGTGTTTATGTGCGCGTGTTTGTGCGTGTGTAAGACACAGCAAACGAGCTCAGCCCGTGTGTGGGTGGGTTTTGAAAGGCTTCATGTCAATCAAACTACGGAGCTGAAAAGAAGCGAAGAGAAGGGGGGGGGTGCAGCCTACACAATTTAATCGGGGAGGTGGGCGGCTGGGCTTGCAGCCGATGTGAGGGGCTAGCTCAAAGACCAAGTCGTGATTTTTTTTTCGACAAAGCAGCTATCTACAACCTGATGTAGAAGGGCAGCGCACCGGACGGCTGAGCGACCGGTTTTCCATCATTTTTTATGAGGATAAGTGGAAAGAAACAACTTGGTTTGAGGTCTACCCTCTTCTGGTAATGACTTTTTTTCTTTCCCTTTAGGGTTCTTGTTTTCCCTTAACGACTGTGTGTCATGTAGCATTGATTTAGTTGCTGAGCTAAGGTAGAGCAAGGGGTACCCTGGAAGGCCAAAGAGAACCTGGGGGCATTGCTTGCGGAATTATTATGTACTTTGCTTTTTAAATAGCGTTGACTTGTTTAGTACTACACAGTAATATTCCTTATGAATATGGACGTAGTGAATGGGAAGCCCTGCTATCCAAGCTTTCTTCGTCGCAGGGTTGTGACTGAAAATATTGTGCATGTTTTTGAGAGGCAAAACACTGCAAAACCGGTAATATTGTTAATTTAGAACAGGTCCATGTAATGTATGGTCTAGCATTCATTGTGTTGCTGTTATACAAAACTGCAGTATCCAGAGGGATCCTTTGCCATATACGGTGGCAATGTTCCTAAATGTAAAATAAAAATACACACACATATACATACATACATGTATGTATAATACGCACACATATTACAGGAAAATAATCCTTCAGCATTTTTCGCAGATCTCCCTGAAGCTGTGATATTACTTCTGGTAAGTGAAGGATGTAGGTATTTTGTTAATATATATATCCAGGTCTAATAGACTTTGAGATGCACAGAACACTGAGGCACAAAAGTAGAATCTTAAATCTTGTTCAAGTCTGAGTCATAACCTAAAAGTTGTCATTGCTTATTTGCGTGGACGTTGGATTTGTGGAAAGCTGCAGGAATGTATGCTTGCGGCTGGATAGGAATGCAGGCAGACTATTGGGCTTATCAATGCACTTGTTTACGTCTCCATCGCACTTACCAAAAGGTACGGAATATGCATGCTAAGCAGCCGCTGCAGGCATGAAGCATTCCAAGCTATCATTAGCAGAGGTGCAGGATAAACATGTACGTGGGTAGCTTTAGCACACCTATTCATGAATACTGTAATGACCTGTATTCTTTTGATGTTATTTTGCAGAACACGTTTTAAAGAACAATTCGTGTGTGCTTGTGTGTCCGAAATCTAGATACTACCTCAAGCACATTTCCATCTCCTGTCAGAGGTCTCTGCAGTGAGATGGACAGACTGATAAAGTCAAGAGACAAAGCCATCTCCGTCTTCTTTTCTGTGCATGATGTACTAAAATGTACGTCTGAGTTACGGTTGTGGCTTCTGCCATCTACAACAAATTAAAATATTAATATTGTTTTTCCTGTTATTCTTTGCAGTGCTATTTGCGGGAGCTTTTATGTGCCAATTACTTGCTGTTGAATTCTTACTGACAATAGCATTAAGTCGACATGGGGACTATTTTTGAGCAAAATTCTTGCGCATAGTTTATTGAAGAAGAATTGCCGTACAGTTGGTTTGTATCGTACAAAATGTACTCTACGAGTTGTCAAACAAGGACTGTTGCATTTTATAGTATGTACCGCCTAGCACATTGCAGGGCTAGTCATTTTACCATAGATGCACTTGAATGTTTAGACGTCAAGAAGGTTTATGCCATCCAATGTAGATGTTTATTGTGTTTCGTATTTCTGCATAATTGCATTTTTAGAATTGTGGCATTATCATCGCACAATGGAGTCCTGAGCCGAATTTTGCTGTCCTTATTATCACGGTGCTGAGGGTTTTGTTTTAATGTCGACGCATTTTGCTTGTACAGGGAAGCAAGGCAGGTATTGTGTTGCGGCTCTGTAACTTAGGACTGCTAAAAGAAAGCTACTTTCTAACTTAATTTCACGTGCAAAGGTTTCCCCAAAACCTGAAAGTGCAGATACGTCTGATATACTACTGTAATCAAATGAAAAATTATTAATTTATGTTCACACAAATAAACTTTTGCAGTTATGTATCAGGAGTGAATGACCTTTTCAAGTCCATTCTCTGAGCAGACACAAATGATTTATTGAGAAAATAAATCTGATTTTTTTTTTACTAATAAGAGTATACTTACACTGTGCAGCAGAATTTGTGGATTTCCAGGAGAGCAAAACGGATACAACTGCAGGTAGACAAGGGATTGTGGAAAGTTCCTGACAGATGGAGACAATCTTTTATTATGCAGTTAAATCTTGCATATTGACAGAAACTAATCAGCAAAAATATTATAGTTATGATCATATGAACTCTAAAACCCTTTCTCCCTTCTGACACACTGTACCTCTACCTTAGATTGAACCAGTCAGAAGGGAGACATGTTGCAACTAACTTAAATGTTCTTTAAAGAGCACACAAGCATTCAATTACTGACCACAGAGTGGGCGGGCTATTAAAACACAGAGTGACATGTGCTGTCTTTAGTATGGAGTCTGCTTTTTCCATGAAATTTGCAAAAAGTGTGTTCAGACCCCAAAATACTCAGCTGAGTCACCAGTTGCCTTAAAGGATGCTGCATGACTTTACATGTGAGAGGATTTGTGCACAGTGTAAAAGATAAACAAATTGGTATTCTGTCTGCTGTTAATTCATTTGTTTCTAGTAAGACTGATGACCTCTCATAACATGTAATTTGTTATCTCTGGGATTTATCCATGCATTTACTGATTAAAACGGTTGCCTGATGATTACAATTACCTTCAGACCAACACTAAAGTGCAACATTTAAGTAATTCAAAGGAACTCAGTCTTGCTAAAACAATAAACTTAGAGTTGATGACAAAAGGAGGCTCAGGCAAACAGAAGAGCGTCATCTTTGTTAGTGAAGTTGAGAGTGTACCATATACACAACATGTGCCATCCTTCTGTGACCTCAGACATATGAGTATTTTACTTATTTACAGTCTTTGACCTGAGTCATGACTGGAAAGTGTATTTGGATGCCCCACCCCCACCCATTAAGAATATAATCAAGAAAAACAAAGTGAAAGTAATAAAATTATTGAAGTGGTTATACGTAACTCATAAGAAAAAAATTGCAGGACTCATTGAGATATGTATGGAAAGCAGGAACTTCCTTTAGGCTGTATTATGGAAGTCCTACTGCTCATCAGAGGAGTTCTTTCTTATTGTTTCTGTGAAGTTAGCACATCCAGTCACGGAAGGTCAGCATTACCACATCACAGTATTTAACCCGGCCCCCGCCAAAAAATAGGAGCTAATGATGATAAAATAAAAACATTGCAGGGGGTCTTGTACATTATGGTTGATGAGTGGGATGTTAGTGTTTTTTTCCCATAAATGTACTTGTTTGAGTTGTGGACATTGGGATGGTGCTTGTTCAAAATTCCTTTGACAAATATTACGATAACCTTATTAATACTGTTCCTTTTACGAAATTTTAAAGACCATCTACGTATAAATAGAAAGAAGAAGCATTCTTCACCTTTGCTTTACTAGTATACCCTTTCATGTCATCATATGAATCTGTCATTTGATAACATTTTTAACATTTTGGGATAAAAGAATAAAGTAGTACAAATTCCTTTTGAGTTAAGAGGTGGTCTGTCCATGAAGGTTAACCAAAATGATTCTCATTTTCACAACAGAATTTATACATGTCTGCAGACTGGAAATGTTGCTTACTACTATTTTTACGCTGGCCATTCATGTCTTCCTCTAGCTGTGTTTCTAGCTTTGGTAATGTGGAAGTAGATTTTGTAGGGACAGTGGCAAATGTTTACATACTATAGTTCAAAGTAAGGAGGTCTAAGGGAGTGAATAACCGTGCAAGAAAAAGAGTAGGGGCCAAAACTGATCCTTGGTGTACCCTGATTCCAACTGAGAATACTCTCATGCTTGAGGATGTGTTTCCAAAAATTATTCTAAAAGTCATGTCTGTGTGTTATTAGCACTTCCTTCATACTGTGTACCTAATTTTCTTTCTGGTGTATGCAGTGCTTTAGAGATTAGGTCTATAAAAGGCAGCTTGGGTAGAGTCCTTTTGGCACATCTAAATTTATGTGATTAGTAAAGGTGCTTGTTGTTATTAACATTTTGTAGTATTCCCCATAACCATGTTTGTTTGACAAAATGGAGTATTTGCTTTTTTATCTAATAGTTGATTGAATAGGACTTTACCAGTGTATTTGAGTGGACAAAATGTACTATGGACTAGAAATCTGTGTGTGATTAGGGGGACATAACCTGTGACAGTGGTATTAATATTAAAACTTGAGTAATATGATAAGGGAAAGAATGAATAGCCAAAGGCCATTACGTGAACGAGTCCTATGCATGTCAGCAAAAGTAATTAGCAAGTCAGTCTCTGTACAGAGGCCGATTATTTTTTCATAGTAAAAGCTAAGTTGCACTACATGGAAATGGGACCTTCTGTTGTCTTGTTTGTGAAGAGATGAATTATGGTTAATGCAGAATAATAAAACACATCTTTCCTAGCAATGTGA